>NW_028318510.1:6990000-7290000 GCF_062004578.1 Staurois parvus
CCCATCATTGGTGTCAGTGGGAGTAATCGCGCCCCTTCATTGGTGTCCGTGGGAGTAATTGTGCCCCTTCATTGGTGACAGTGGGAGTAGTAGTGCCCCATCATTGGTGTCAGTGGGAGTAATCATGCCCCTTCATTGGTGTAAGTGGGAGGAGTTGTGCCCCTTCATTGGTGTAAGTGGGAGGAGTCGTGCCCCATCATTGGTGTCCGTGGGAGGAGTCGTGCCCCATCATTGGTGTCCGTGGGAGGAGTCGTGCCCCATCATTGGTGTCCGTGGGAGGAGTCGTGCCCCATCATTGGTGTCCGTGGGAGGGGTCGTGCCCCATCATTAGTGTCCGTGGGAGGGGTCGTGCCCCATCATGGGTGTTCGTGGGAGGGGTCGTGCCCCATCATGGGTGTTCGTGGGAGGGATCGTGCCCCATCATGGGTGTCCGTGGGAGGGGTCGTGCCCCATCATGGGTGTCCGTGGGAAAAACGGTGTCCCAAGGGCTGGATAGAGGCAAGCAAAGGGCTGCATCTTGCTCCTGGGCCACAGTTTGGAGACCACTGTCGTAGATGGTCATTCTATCATATTTCTCATTGCTGATCATTAACATTGAACCTGCTAGCATGCAATGTAAGAATGTGGCAAGGGTTGTACACCAAAGAAAGTATTCAAAGCATTGGCTGTGACTTTTCTTAGTGTGATGTTAGTCTAGGGCAGTGATGCAAACATCAGATCATGATGTTCCTGAACTTTACAAGAGTTGATAGAAAGAGTACATCCAAGTATTAGAGAGCATTAGCAGACAATAGAAGTAGCATGTCTTTGTGCTGACACCCCACCCACAAGAATGCTGTGGTTAGCTAGGTGTCTTTCTCTGCTAGTCACAGGAGAAGGATTTATTGTTTAATTGATGCTGCTCCTTGACCTCCAAAATTATAGAGCTGTACAGCCAAGGGGATATGTGATTGTAGACCCACACGCTGCCGTCACTCCTACATGTTGGGAGGAAGTTATGTACTCTTAGTTTGAAGAGCCACTAAACCTAGAGACCTGCTTATCCCTCAAAGGAATGCATGTAAAATATACCATATATTAAGAGATTTAATGTTTGTCTCTTTGAAACACAGCCTGTCTTTTGCTGGGTGAAAATTTTAGGCAAGGTGAGATGAAATGTGAGACGCCTACCCTTCCTTTTTGCTGGTGCATGCTGCACTTTTCTCCCGGGCACAGCCATAAGTGCATGTACTCTTTGTTCTCTTTTCTATATAAAGGCCTGTACCCATGGGCTGTTGGCTTGTGTCAATGCCATGAGCTCGACCTTGGTTTCAAGACACTTCTGAGATTATTCAGATTTCAATGACGGGTGTATTTAACGTGCCTCAAGCGGGTTTGCATTCTCATACACTTGAGTGGGAATGCAAAACCCGTGTGAACAAAAGCCCATCGACACAGGCCTTAAGGGAAATATTTGCTTGCCTTCTACTCCTCTGCCACTTATAGGCAGCTCAAATGTCTAGCTCTTGCTGAATTGGCCGAAATTCAAGTCATTGGTGGCCCTGCAAGGACCATCCAGCTTGTTAAAACCTAACTTAAAGTATAGGTAAACCCTCACCTTAAGAAACAACTCATTCCATTTGAAATAGAAATTAAATGCAAAACATTTGTGTATACATGTTAAAAAAAGTGGACAAAAACAGGTATTTACAATTTTTTTTATAAGTGATCACACACCCTCTGTTCTCAGCTGCATAAAGAGGTTGGGGGTGTAGAAACAGGAGGGTGAAGGTATGTCGGCACAAGTCTGATCATTGGTGGAGAGTTGGCTATGTTCTTGGCACCGCTAGAAAACGGACCACGCTGTACTGTCACGCCTAGTGCAATCCTTTTTTTTTTTTTTTAACAGGAAAGTAGAGGGAATGGCAGGAACACCAGGGATTTCACACAAAGGAAGCAATACAAAGAGAACAGGATATGTTTTCATACAAGTACACGGTACAACAGGCACATGTCAGGAATGTTGGGTTTACATGTTCTTTAAAAATCGATTGAGCTGGCTGAACATCAGATCAATGTATGGCCAGCTTTCACCTCAAGTCAATGGAGTCCTAAAACACACTGAGCTGTGTACTTCTATGTGGCTTCTCTGAGTGGAGCAGCACTGTCACATGGGTAAGTCACATGTCCCTTCATACCCAGAAGTACCAGGTATTTTCTAGAAGTGCTAGCCTCATATCCAGTGATAACCAAGATCACTGTCACTTCTATTGCTGTACAACACATTCCAGTGTCGGATCATCTCTCCCATCCTTGAATGAGTATTCTGATCTTTTGTTAATTGTTAAGCAGTCGGTCTTCTATCCTGTAATATGGATTCTGGTTGGTTGGACAGTGCCGTGTGGGGTGCGTCTGTTTTTACTGACAACGCTAGATCTGTTGTGCCGTCATACCTTGGGCTCTAGTCATCAGATGCAATTATATATTCTCGGTGCATATCATTTACTTCTCTAATTGAGCTGTAAACCAAGATGTGTCTGTACATATTTTATACTGGCATCCAGAGACAGTCTGTACTGCAGCGTAAGTTATCTATACGTGTGTCCTTGCATGCTCTTTCCCTGAAATAACTTGGTGTCTAACATTTCATACACCTGCAACGACGGCCATCACCCCCTGCACATCAGGTTATTTTTTCATTCTCGGTCTTTGCTGTCCTTTATTTCTTCTGTGGCCTATTTGTCCTTAGGTTGCCTACATACACAGATAGAGGTGATCACTGTCTGGGAGATTTTGCCATCTGTTCTTGGCTTTATTGATTTGTCCTGCACCTTGTATATCTGCTGCCTTAATGGGTGTCGGATCCCACTTTTTGCTGCTCCTATGTAGAATAACTGATTGTTTGATACTTCGTGGATCTTTAAGAAGGAATACCGGGCAGCATTCTAAAGTAGTTTTTAGGGGCTTTTCCCGTTGGCCATTTTTTTTCTAGGTTTGTGGTTTAATGTGAAGTTTCAGAGTACCATTATATACTCCATTGCAGGGGTCTCCAAACTTTGGCAGAATAGTGTCTCGTATCAGTGGAAGGAATAGTGAACCAAGGGCTGGCTTAAGGCAAGCAAAGGACCACATTCAGCTCCCAGGCCGCAGTTTGGAGACCACTGCTCTACTGGGATAAACTTGGGAACTTTAACAGAATGAAAGTCTAATGTAGTCTGTGCAAGTGAGGATTTGTACTGAAAATCAGGAATAAAAATTCTGAATCTTACTTTTTAAAGGAACCCTTTTGTGAAAGAAATATGAGAGCCACTGTGCTCTATTCTGAAAATGCTGGTTGCCTGGCTCTTAGGTTGGTCCTCTGGCTTCAGTGTTTTGCATCACAGAACAAATGTTCAGATCAGTGAGATCAAAGTCCGCTAAAAATCATAGGCCCTTATCTGCATACTGCAGTGACTCAATGTCAGAGTCAGACAGGCAGAAAGCGGTTTGAGAATGAGCGACCAGCAACTACAGTTTAAACTGAGTGATGGTGGTAACTATGCTGATGTTTTATAGGCACTCTCATGTAGTGGTGATATTTTGTTGGTTGTCCATAGCACTCTGTGAAATATACTTTATGATTTTGCTCTGCTCTTTCTCATGACTACTTGGACTCATTGGTCAGTATAGATTTTCACCAGCAGAGGTCCTCGTTCAGCAAGTTTTGTTTTATTCCTCTGTGGGCACAGCCATGACGGGCTCCCGGTGTGTGTAATGTGCTCCCCAAATGTTAAACCTGCTGCTGCTCACTTGTTTAAGACATCATCAATATTAACTGCAATGCTCACAGCAATGATAGCGCTAGCATCGAAGAGGTCTGAAATAATGGAGCAAATTGCTGGTTCTACGAGCTGTCAGCTGGTGTGATACCTTTCCAGGATTGCTCAATAATATAACACAAAGAGCCATGACATTGTGCAAAGAGTGGCAGCCAATCAGATTTCGGCTTATCAGTGAATAATGGTTGATTGGTTCCTGTGCTTGAGTGCCCTTTCTTACTTACTGTTCAGTTTTGAGTTGATGCTGCTTAACGTTCATTTTTTTTTTTTTCTTTTGGGCCTCTTCACACTTGTCTGTTTTCATGCAGAAAAACTCATGCATTTTGCTGCATTAAACAGCACGTCAAGTAGAAGTCCCATTGTTTTTAGGGGTCTGGTTCATATCTGTGTACTGCAGTTTAAGTGAAAGGGGGAGACTATACGGGTCCTTCCATACCTATATGTATAATGTAAAGCACACAGAACAGTGTGAATCCAGTCTTAAGAGTTTTTGAATCTTGGAATGCTATGGATGACCCTTTAGTAGTACCAGTATGGCCGAACCATCAGCCAGTGTCCTGCCTTTGAAGAATGACTTAATCCAGTAGCACAAGGGGCCATGGCAATGTGCAGAGAGCAGTTATCCATAGCAGCCAATCAGATATTGGTTGATCAATGAGCAATGATTGTTGATTGGTTGCTGTGCTTGAGTGCCTTTTTTACATTCTTATGTATTGAATTGATGCCTGTTAATTGTTTTTCTTGAATGTTTTTGGAATTGTATGGGTGACCCCGTTGTAGTGCCAGTATGGCCGATCACTGCACTTCCATTTGATTATAGACATTCTCATTATTGTGAGCTCTTTCCTCTGTATTCCTGTTGCTTTCCTGCTTTTGATTTGTACTAGGCTGACAAGTTTTTGGCTGTGTGCTAGTATGACTAAAGGGGGCCTATAGGGTGTATGACTAGATGAAATTACAGCAGACAATAGACAAGCAGGCTATACCATATTAGATTTTGAGACTTGAGGTCAGTGGGCTATACTGTATTGTATTTGGAGACTTGAGATCAGTGCACTATACCTTATTAGATTTTGAGACCTGAGGTCAGTGTACTATGCCATATTATAGTTGGAGACCTGAGGTCAGTGTACTATGCCATATTATAGTTGGAGACCTGAGGTCAGTGTACTATGCCATATTATAGTTGGAGACCTGAGGTCAGTGGGCTATACCATATTATATTTGGAGACCTGAGGTCAGTGTACTATGCCATATTATAGTTGGAGACCTGAGGTCAGTGGGCTATACCATATTATATTTGGAGACCTGAGGTCAGTGGGCTATACCATATTATAGTTGGAGACCTGAGGTCAGTGGGCTATACCATATTATATTTGGAGACCTGAGGTCAGTGTACTATGCCATATTATATTTGGAGACCTGAGGTCAGTGTACTATGCCATATTATAGTTGGAGACCTGAGGTCAGTGTACTATGCCATATTATAGTTGGAGACCTGAGGTCAGTGGGCTATACCATATTATAGTTGGAGACCTGAGGTCAGTGGGCTATACCATATTATATTTGGAGACCTGAGGTCAGCGGACTATACCATATTATATTTGGAGACCTGAGGTCAGCAGACTATGCCATATTATAGTTGGAGACCTGAGGTCAGTGGGCTATACCATATTATAGTTGGAGACTTGAGCTCAGTGGAACTATACCATATTATATTTAGAAACCTGAGGTCAGCAGACTTTACCATATTATATTTTTGAGGTTAATGGATGTAGTCCAGGACTGACTCTGGAACTATAGAATTCTGTCCTCCACTTAAAATGCCATTAGTGAGAGTGATATGACAAGATGGTTCCATTGTGTATTTGCAGGATCCCTGTAATCTGACACACCCACTCAAACACGTTTTACAGGGAGGAGGTCAGTACTCATTGTCTGTGTCTCCTGTTAGTGCTGCACACGGTCGCCCAGCCCCCTCCTTTCTTGTACATCTCTGGAGTATATGTTGAAGTTCTATAGAGTATTGTGTATTTCATAGGGCTGTTTAATGTGGACAACAGCTCCACTTTCACTTTCTTCAAGGATAGAAAACCCCTGAGTGCACTTGAGCTTGTCAAACCCTGTTCTCAGACTTGGGAACAACTATGAAAATGAGATGAAAGGAAAAAAGGTAGAGGTAGCATAACCTGACCAGTTAGCTGTTTTCTTTCATTTTCTGTTGGGCCTCTTTCACATGGTTGACCCTCTATGGAGCTGCAGATGTAAACATATATCCGTTTACACCCGACTGCCTCTGATCTGATCCTAGCCACTAAAAAAAACGGATGGGGTCCATTTACATCCGACTGCCCAGAGAGGATAGCAGGCTTTGTCGTTGTCCGCCCTTCATAAGCGGAACAGATATGGACCTGTCATCTGCCTGCTCAGCGGGGATCAGTAGACAGATCACCCACTGAGCAGACGGATCTGCTGGCAGATTCCGCCAGTGTGAAAGGGGCCTTACTGGAAAAGAAATAACTGCTCATTGGTGGTTGGTCAGTCTTACAGCTTTGGTGGCTTTCACATGTTTGTTTTCTGGGCTTGTCCTCACTTAAAGGGGAACTTCACCCCACTGTTTTTATTATTATTTTTTCAATCCCCTCCTAGTTGGTTTTTGTTTGGCTGTGCTAACATCTACATCCAGAGAATCCAGTGGTGTACTGTAATGATCAGCCACTCCACTGCTGTACGCTCAGGGGAGGTTGAGAAAGCCAGAAAGAGACAGCTGGCCCCTAATGGGTCCAAGCACATACACATTATTGGTTGATTGAGCCAAACCCTCCTGGTATATTATTATTATTATACAGGATTTATATAGCGCCAACAGTTTGCTCAGCGCTTTACAATCTAAAGGGAGACAATACAGCAACAATACAGATAGGGAGGGATAGGAGGGCCCTGCTCCTTGGAGCTTACAATCTAGGAAATTGTATATGTGGCAGGAGTATCACGGGAGGCTATTGGCATCTTGGGGAGGGGGGGTAGGTCATTCTTGTGCAGGCAAATCTGGGGGTTGCCATACATAAAAATAAAAGGTATTACATTTTTTTTTTGTTTATTAATGAAGTGGGGGTGAAATAATTCAGAAAGTAGGTGTTGGCAGTGAAATTCCCTTTTTAAACATTTCCTAAATAAAATAAAGTGCACATCAATTCCTGTGTTACATCTGCTATTTGATTGATATACATTGGTTTACGATGTTGATCTGAACAAGCATTGATTGAGCCGACAGACTTTTACAAAAATGAGACCTGAAAAGAGTGACGTCATTTTGAACTTCATGTCTGCACATTGACTGGTTTTATATGGTGTATTCGGTTTGGGTCGCTGAAGCGGCATACAGACCTTTGATCTCATTAAATGTACGCCTTTTACCCAGATACACATCAATCTGTAGCGATCAGGCTGCACGTCTTACGGGTGGCTGTGGATTTGAATGGATTGCAGTAGATTATAGGGAGCAGCGTTGTGTCACTCAGGGATGTGCAGCAGATTGGCCGCTGTGTCACAAAGGAGTACGTGCACAATAATGCACATCTGTGCTCCTGCAGTAAAGCCATTAGTCCTGGGGCTGGGGGAACATGCTGTGTGCAGAGGTTAAGCAGCCGCTGTGTACCTGTTCTGCGCTGTCTGGGGCTGGGAGCAGCTATGTGGCAGCCTGCACTGGTGGAGGGAAGGGGGCCGTGTACAGACACGTCAGTCTCTTTCTTGGAGGTACAAACCTTTTTTGCACGCCAGTTCTTTGCTGCTATTTTTTGCTGGTAAGCCGAGCCACTTCCTGAATTTGGCTGCTGACAGAGCTCGGCTCGGCTGGCCACCTCTTGAACATTGTGAGCTCCAGCCAGCGACAGAGGTTATTTTAAGTCCCTGCACAATGGCTGTCTCAGTTACCGAGCTAAAACCAGCGTGCTCCCCACATCAGCCACTTGTTAGCTGATGACAGCTTTCACTGTGATTGACAGCCTCTTCTCTCCCCTCCCCCACCCAAAATCCATAGCTCAGCAAATATTTGAACCTGCTCGAGTTAATCATGAAACTGAGATCTTTATCTCGGAGAGACGTGCAAGCCAGAGTCTCTCACACCCCCCCCCCCCCCCTGCTCCCTCCCCTCCTCTGAGTACTGTACTGAATTCGCCTTCACTTTTTAATCATTAACTGGATATGAAGGACTAGATTCCACTGCACTACCTCTGGCGACTGATTTCCCTGCAAAGTAACAGCTCAGGCAGTCCTGCCGAAATTTCACCTTTATGGAATTTAATCAACACTGACTTGAGGCTTTGTTCAGCACTGGAGAATTTTGACTTTTAGCACTTTTTTTTGGAAATACAGCACTGCGCAATTTGTACTGGAAATCTTTTTGGATTTATACTTAATCAGGACAATGCACGATATTCTAAGTAAGTCTGTTTTTTTGTTCTTTCATTAGAGTTGCTGTTAAATATCATCAGACCTGTGGCTGTCATGCTTGGATGGCTGATAACTATCTCGGGTCTGAACTGGTTTCTTTATTAAGTTATTTTAATTGTTTGTTTTTTTTAATAATGTAGTGCCTGCATATTCTATGGTGTTGTAGTAAGTGAACATGTACTCGAGTTGTAATGTTAGCTGTGTATTAATAACAGGAACTCTGCACAAAAGGAATTGCCATATACCAGCTGATTTGTTCAGATGGGGTTCAGCAACCAGCCCAGGCTAGGAGCCAGCAAGTTGCAGAGTGGTTTAAGAGAGTTAAATCCTACTGAACCTGCGTTGGCTGCATTGTGATGTGTTCTGTCTGTTCGGGGAAACTGGAAACATACCGGCCTCTGCCCTAGTGCAGGCTGCTACAGCCAGCTAGACAGGTCTGGTGTGCACACACACACTGACTCCCTACCGGCAGCTCTGCTTTGTCATGTTCTCAGTGCTACCATTTGTGCTGCAGGCAGATCCAGATTCTTCTATTATTCATTTTTATAGTGTATGTGTATACATTTTTGTTGTGTTCTTTGTCACCCAGTTTTTATATAAAAAAAGATTTACATCTACAAATAATTTTAGTGTGCAAAATTTGTACATTTCCTTTCTTTCTGTCTCCCCTTTTCAAGCAGAAAGCCCCTAATGCCAGGCCTTTGTGACAGCTGATCATGTTTGCATGTATTCAGTACATTTCTATAGTGGCTTATACAACATACTAGGCTTTTTTCAACCTTTTTAACACGGAGGGACCCTTGAAATAACTTCAGTCTCAGGGAATCTCTGATAATTAATATAGCTTATGGTACATTAGTGTGGTGGTCGATGAGAAGATTGCTCGTAAATTTATGGTCCATAGTAAAAGTCCCCTTCTTACAGATGGCTATGAAGATCATTGGCTTCAGTGGTTACTTATCTGAGAGGCAGAAACTGCTCATAGAAAAACTCTAGCAACCTATGTAGCAGCCTTTCTCAACCTTTTTATCCCAGAGGAACCCCAAAAATAATTTTTAGGTCGCAGGGAATCCTTACTGAAATCAAATCATTGAGTGGTCGAGGGGAGAAAATGTCCCTTACATTAGTGGTCAGTGGGAAGAATGCAACCCTTGCAGTGGAGGTCAGAATGCCCCCCTTAAAAACAGCTAAAAAGATAATTGGATCTTACTGCTGGGTTGGCCAAGTGGTATTGTCCCTAGAACTAGGTAGGTACTGTCAAATGGCAGGTCATGGAACCCTTAGCAACCTCTGTAGGAACCCCAGGGTTCTCCCAGACCCCTGATTGAGAATGTTCTCCAGAACCCTAAGAATCCAAGGAACCCCTGGCTGAGAATGTTCTCCAGAAACCCCAAGAATGCATGGAACCCCTGGCTGAGAATGTTCTCCAGAAACCCTAAGAATCCATGGAACCCCTGGCTGAGAATGTTCTCCAGAAACCCTAAGAATCAATGGAACCCCTGGCTGAGAATGTTCTCCAGAAACCCTAAGAATCAATGGAACCCCTGGCTGAGAATGTTCTCCAGAAACCCTAAGAATCAATGGAACCCCTGGCTGAGAATGTTCTCCAGAAACCCTAAGAATCAATGGAACCCCTGTCTGAGAATGTTCTCCAGAAACCCTAAGAATCCATGAAACCCCTGTCTGGGAATGTTCTCCAGAAACCCTAAGAATCCATGGAACCCCTGGCTGAGAGTGGCTGCTAAATAAGGGTTGACAAAGGGCATATTACAGGCAATGACAGTGTAGCTCAGGATGGTTCAGTTGTATGGATTGGTGGAGAATTCAGTAGCAAGCAGAACTTTAGAGCTGAATGTTGGGGCAGGGTTTCAATCCTTTGTTTCTGCAAGTTTTCCCACCCTGCCCTTGTGATTGAAATGAAATGTCTGAGCCAAACACAAGTCCTAAAACCACCCAGGGAATTTGAATTACTTGATAGCAAGGATGAATGTGATGTAAATGAGGCTTTGTATCCAAGAAGAGGTTAATCTCCTGCTACAAAGTGATGAGATTTTGCCTATAGAGTTTAGCATCTGCTGTAAATTGGGTTTATCTTTGAGGGTTTGACTTCCTTACCTGGCTGAGCAGTACAAAGATATCAGCAAGGTAACAGTGCCTTTCATATGGAGTTGGCGTGGGAATTTTTCAAGCTTTGTTTGACATGAGTTAGTCATTGCACCTTGAGGAAATGACACCACTTGTGTTGGAGATAATGCTTGAACAGTGGAGAGCAGAATATGGAAATCCATGTGTTTGTGTCAAGAATGCCTTGTTCCAGCTCGTCTGGTCAGCTGTCTGGCTATTTGCATGACATCATGTTAGTGGGACATTGCTGCATGTCGCTGTGCCTGCTCTTCACACAAGAGAGGAGGTTGTCAGTGGTACGTGCTGCAGCCGATCAGCTCAGCAGGCTGCCAGCAGTGGAATGTACCATTCTGCATGCTCATAAAAAAGGAATCGCATTGTGCCAGCTCCTCTGTCCAATGCAAGGAGCCCCATGAAAAGCCTTTTTATTACAGGCATTTTCTGGTCCCGTCCAATGTAAATCACATTCCTCCGGTGCTAATGTGAGCATAAGGTTGGTGTGGAAGACGGACGGAGACAAAGGAGTGGCCCTTCTTTTAGTACATTCGATTGGACGGCTCGGATGATGTAATAGGTTTCTGTGCAGCCCCTTAAAGGTTTTAAAATTAATTCCAAGACAGCATTTCAAAGGAGCTCTAGGCTGTATTACTTATCTGGACTATGTGCAACACTATGTGGCGTGTCGATGAAGGCAACCCGGATTATGACAAGTTAGACATACATTACGAGGCAGATCTGATTTTCTATATTGAGATGGATGCACCAGGTAACAATGCAACCTTTTTTCTGCACTGGAATAGCATGAGATTTACGTGGTGTATGATGCATGCATAAAGGGATTGCTTTTATAGTACTTTTTTCATTTGATCAACTGATGTATATCTTTTAAAAAAAAAAGTATGTATATATAATATAATGTACAGTGTAGCTCTTTTGTCCGTGCTTGTCATACATTTGGCAGTCTTTTGTTCAGCAGTAGCTCAATGATTTGGCACTGGATGGGATCTTCACCTTGCTCCTCTAGTGGGTTAATTGCATTGCATATTGTCTTTCATTGTTGCTACACTGGCACAGAGACAGCTTGCGTGATATTAAGGCAGATTAAAATGTCGTATTTTATACAGAGATTAGCATCAGACACATTTGGGTCACAGATTGTTGCTTTTAGCAGTTTGACGCGTTTTCAGGGATGAAACACATGCATTCATTTATCTGGTCTTCAAAGTACTTCTTTCTTCAGGCTGCATTTCGTCACCTCTTTTGCAAGTCAATGAAGGCTGACTCTGCCTAGCAACATAGTGCATTGTATAGGTCCTGATTCGCTAATTGGAGTTACTGTGCAGAGGTTTTTTTTTTTTTTATTTCTGAGAAATGTACTATTATTCAATATGTTCTAGATTTTGCAAATATTTTGTGACTTGCAGCTTTTAGAGAACAAAATTAATTTTGTGTATTTTCTCTTTCAGCACTGCCACCAAAACCTCCCAAGCCCAGTCCTGTAATAAACAACGGTACTAATCACAATATGTCTCTGCAAGATGCTGAATGGTACTGGGGCGATATTTCAAGGTATGCCATTGTTGATGTCATATTTGCTTGCAAATAATATCCATCCGTGCCCTGTTTTTTTTTTTTTTTTTTTTTTCTTTTTGGCGCCAGGCTACAAGCAGTACATACTTTACCCTTATGCACAGTATTGGGTCCTTGAGTTTGGCTAAAAGCCCAATTTACCTACAAGTCATGTTATTTTAGAATTTGTATCTAGCAACTGTTCCTGCACTCCAGATTCCACACAACACCCACTTATGATTCAAGTGTCAGACTACTTGACTGCAGCTCCAAATACTTTGAGATCAAATGAATAGTCAAAAATAGTTGTTTGAATGGAGCATATTAGCCGGCAAAAGGCGATATCCAGTTGCAGCATGTCTAGCCATGTTTGTGGGAGGTTTTTCTTTTCTTTTTTTTTTTTTTACTTGTGCACTTTGTCGTCTTGACTTACATATGATTCTATTCTATATTGTGAGCTCTGAAATTGTTTTAGTAATAAGTGTTCTCAGAAATATATGCACTGTAGTTATAGATTTATAAATTACTCTTTTGTTTTCTCCAGGGAGGAGGTTAATGAGAAGCTACGCGATACCACTGATGGTACCTTCTTGGTACGAGATGCATCTACAAAAATGCATGGCGACTACACGCTTACACTAAGGTGAGAAGGCAGGATCTGCATGTACTATCTCAGTCAGCTGTCCAAAGGTCATGTCTGTATTATTCAGGACTTCATTTTAACCCTAGGATGTTTTTGTTTTTTTTCAGGAAAGGGGGAAATAACAAACTTATCAAAATCTTTCACCGAGATGGAAAATATGGCTTTTCTGAACCATTTACGTTTAACTCGGTGGTTGAACTCATTACCCACTACCGAAACGAGTCTTTGGCCCAGTACAACCCAAAGCTGGATGTTAAGCTCCTGTATCCAGTATCCAGGCTACAACAGGTAGGGAACGCTTTCAAGCATTCCACTGATTCTGCTGTTCATGATTACTTTGTTTCAAAATGTTCCCCTCTGGAATAATTCATTAATGGCCTTGTGTGTTTGTTTTTTTGCAATAAGGATCAAGTAGTAAAAGAAGACAGTATAGAAGCTGTTGGAAAGAAGTTACATGAGTATAACTTGCAATTCCAAGAGAAAAATCAAGAGTATGATAGACTGTACGAGGACTACACCAGGACATCTCAGGTAACATGCGAAATAGTAATTATTGCCTTACTTGTCCCTTAAAGAGCTTCTAGGGAATTTGAAGGATTGGTAAATGCCTGCTGGCATAGAGAAAGAAGCCCCTGAAAACTCATGACTCCCTAGTGAGGCCTTAGCTCTCTGTGCCAGTTTACCATAATGCTTTTCTGATTCTTTCAGGAAATTCAAATGAAAAGAACAGCCATTGAAGCATTTAATGAAACCATTAAAATATTTGAAGAACAATGTCAAACGCAAGAGAAGTACAGCAAGGAGTACATAGACAAATTTCGACGTGAGGGGAATGATAAGGAAATTCAGAGGTATGCAAGCCACTGGTTTATTTTACTCTGGCGATAAAGACTGAATCTTAGAGTTTTGAATGGGCATTGTTGTTCCTATAAAGGATATTGAAAGATGCAAATGCAGGGACTTTGATTTACAAATGACCCCAACCTAGTCATGTATTGTGATTTTCTTTTGAAAAGAGAGTGAACTTCAAGTAGTTGAAGTTCAGGAACAAGCACCATGGATGCTGCATCACAAGTGCACAAAGATTCCTGCACCTCTAATAGATGGAAGTTCTTGTTAAAAAGAGTTGTTCTTTTCCAATGATACAAGTCCTAAAGATGCAGAACACTGTGTTCTCACTTGAAAAGGGGGCCTTTACAACCAGGACAAGTGTTTGCTAATCTGTAGAGTAATGTGGCACTTTGAAGGACTCTGAAATTTTGCTACCCCTTTATCTAGCTAAAAACAAAGACTTCACCTAAATTTACCCCAAACCCGCACGCTCCCCCCTGCAGCTTGCCTTTTACTTTATTCCTGTAACAAGAAATGGCTTTTATTAATTTCTGTCACATCATTGCCATGCTAGTGGAATTCTTGCTGGAGCAGCTGCTTGGAGCTCAGTTCTTCTCAATTGATGCAGACATGCCTCTAGAACGTCACTTCCCTTATAGCCTTTTCCATACACTGTGTGGACAGGCCCCTGTCAGTTAAGGGAGCAGCATTGCTTTGCTTGAAAAGAAATCACTGTAAACATGTGGAGAGGGCCAAGGAGTGACAGAGATAGGTGGGGTTCTGACAACACTGCTTGGGATTTCAGTGCACCAGAGACAGTGTGTTGTCAGCTCAAATATGAAGAAGCACAAATGATTTATAGCAGATCAACAAATACTTGCAGCATTTTAAAGGGGATAAACACATGGGGAATGTGCATGTATTTCAAAGATGTTCTGAAGTATTTTTTTGTTTCCTAGACCTACACATTAACCAGTTTCTTTTTCTCCCAGGATCTTGCACAATTATGAGAAGCTGAAGTCCCGAATCAGTGAAATCGTTGACAGTAAACGTAGACTTGAAGAAGACCTAAAGAAGCAGGCTGCAGAATACCGCGAGATTGACAAACGTATGAATAGCATTAAGCCCGATCTCATACAGTTGAGGAAGACCAGAGACCAGTACTTAATGTAAGGATCTTATATTCATTTCACTTCTTTTAAAGTATAGGATTCTTCCTGTGAAAGGAACATAGGTTCACCTAATTTTTTTTGTTCTTTGTTTCAGGTGGTTGACACAAAAAGGTGTTCGACAGAAGAAGCTAAACGAGTGGCTGGGCAACGAGAACACAGAAGAGTAAGTGACACTAAGACATTAGGTGTATAAATCCGCACTTTGCAAACTTAGCAGTATCTCATGACAAATTGAAATTCCTGGCTGTTGCATAAATGTCATGTCGTAGCTTATTTTAGACTTCAAGGTTATCAAATTGTGTGAATTTCATTTGACAGATCACTGTGCAGTGATAAATCTTACTGGCCTAATTGGGGCAGAAAGATTTAAAACTGAAACAGATTCTGTTTTAGTTTTTCGGTACAAGGCATCAGAATCAGAAAGTCAAATTGCAGCATTTTATTCCTTTTAGAACATCCCTAGAATGCATTTGAAAAACTTCTGACTGTCATTTGCATTAATGTTGATTTGTACATGAGGGAAAAGCAGTTCAAACTTAGACGAATAGGAAGAGCAGAAGTCAACCCAGGTGAACACTGCTCCACAAGATCCAAATCAAAATTCAAACAATGCAATCCAATTTAATCCAAACTGCTTTGAAAGTGCAAATCAGAAGCATGAAACAGTCATATACACAAGCCCTTAAATGTTTTGTAAACCTCAGACATGAAATATGAACAAAACCTGTCCCTCTATAGTGTGTGCTTGTCTCAATTAAGAGTATTAAGTGTCTTTTGTGTCTGCTGCTTCATTCCTCTGCTATCAGCATGAATCGCTTCTGACAAGTTTTCATGACACCAAGAGAAAAATGGTGACAGAAAAGGGAGCTCCAGCAGATTGACAGCCTCAGCTCTGTTCATGTGAGCTGTATGGAGGGGGGTGTGTCCTTTCCCTCCAATCATCTCTCAGAGCTCTCCTCACTGTAACTTCAGCCTTCTGCCCCCTATTCTCTGAACTCTCAGACAAACTTTAAAAATTCAGCACTTTGAATGGATGTAGAGGAGAGAAGACTGCAGATAGAGAGGTACAACTTATGTAGGAGGATTTGCTTCGACTCTGGCCAATCACTTCACCGGATCTATATGAAGGTTTACAGCTACTTTAAGCTGTCCAAGGAATGAGTTTAAATTCAAAGCAAGCTCTCTGGATCTTCATATTATTATGTGCTGCTAAAATCCTAAGTTCTTACTTGAATGGTAGTACTTCACAGAGCAGATTTATATAACTTTGGTTTAGGACCTCATATAATTCATAGATACAGAAAATCTAGAAAATATTTTTTTTTTTTTTTTTTAGTACTGCTTCATTTGGTTAATTTTTTTTATTTTCTCCATTCTAGTCAGTACTCCACGGTGGAAGATGAGGACTTGCCTCACCACGATGAAAGAACATGGAACGTAGGAAACATTAACAGAAGTCAAGCCGAGAATCTTTTACGCGGAAAGCGTGATGGTACATTCCTTGTGCGAGAGAGCAGCAAACAAGGGTGCTATGCCTGCTCTGTAGTGTACGTATATTTATCAGTTGTACCATACTTTGATGAATGGCTAACAAGTTTTATTTTTCAATAAAGCCAAGCAATAGAAAAGTGTTTAGATTTAAAGTTGAATGGAGTGTACTGTCTCCATAGGAAGTGGGTGAGACAGGAATTACCAACAGCATTAAAGAACCGCATCCAGATTCCTGGAAGTGTTTTATTGCCGTCTATCCAATCGAGAGCCTTTCAGTCACTTCCTATTCCTTTTGACCTCTATCAGCAGGATCTGAAGTACCCTAGGTTCACACCTAAGCATTTTCTGCAGCATTTTGCGTTTTGCAGAAGCGCAGTACAGTCCATTTAATATGATTGCCAATGGGACAGGTTCACATCTCAGCATTTTCACCCGGTGCATTTTTTTTGGAAAGGGTCAGGGACCTTTTTTAATGCAAAACGGTGCATTTTTGGTTCTGTAGACTTGGGAACGCTGCAGAAAAGCATGTAGTGCTTTTTGCTGCGTTTTTGCAGTTAAAATTTGCCTAGCAACAAGAAAAAAAAGTGAAAATAACAACAAAAAACGCATAACAAACGTGGCTGAAAAGCAACCTGCATAGGTGTGAATGTAGACTAATGGGATATCTTGGTGGGGACACAGACAGTTGTAAAGATCTGACAGTGAATCTAAGCCTGCCCCTACTCTGTCCAGATGCACAACAGTATGGCTAGAGTTGAGCTTTAAAAACATAAGAAAGGAAAAGGACATTTACCCCTGGTTCAAATATATGCGGTCGTGTGGACTGCATTTTGTGTGGGCACGAGAGCCTATTCATTTGTGCAGGCTTTTTGATGTCATCAATAACAGGGCAGGGCCAATAGTCCTGCATGGTACATAAGGTCACAGAGGGACCACCCACAAGCAAAAGCATCAGAAAGAAGAGTTGAGTGCCAGCTTTTGGGAAGAGGTTGTAAGTGTTGTTTCCTGGTAGCCAATGCATAAGTGAACATTTACCCCTGGTTCAAACATATGCGGGCCGTGTTTTGTGCGGGCACGAGAGCCCATTCATTTGAATGGACTCCCATGCCCCGTGACACGCAGGGATGAAGTCCCCGCACTTCTTCTGAAAACGCAGCCTGCACGGGAACCTCCGTTCCCAGTACGGTTGCCTTTTTCCAGTGCGGGCGGCATGCCATTAGAACTAATGGCACCTGCCCGTGGGTCCGCATTCCTCTGTGCGGGTGGTGCACGGATTTTAGTGCGGATCCGCAGCCGCACCACCAGCACAGATGTAAACATAGCCTTAGGGTTTGGTTTACTAAAACTGGAGTGTTCAAAATCTGGTAGAGCTGTGCCATGGCAGCCAATCAGCTTTTAACTTCAACTCCTTCAGTTGAGCTTTGATAATAAAAGATGAAAGCAGATTTTTTTTTTGTGCAGATCTGCACCAGATTTAGCACTCTCCTGCTTTAGTAAATCAACCCCTTAGTTTTTAACTTGAAAGATGTAGTTAGAAGTGGGACCCAATAAATACATTTCTCTTTCAGTTTAGGTCAATCATGCTGTGTGTTTCCTTAAATTACTATAGTACAAAGGTTGTTTATAGATCTTTTTTTATTCCTTTGCAGAGCGGATGGGGAGGTCAAGCACTGTGTCATAAACAAGACCCTTACTGGCTATGGATTTGCAGAACCATACAACTTGTATAATTCTTTGAAAGAACTGGTGCTACATTACCAACATACGTCACTTGTACAGCACAATGACTCTCTGAACGTCACACTAGCATATCCAGTATATGCACAGCAAAGGCGATGAACACCCAACAAACTCTCCTTCATCGACTAAGCTGATGCCGGTTTCGGCAAAGGGATAAAATAAAATCCTAAAGCTCCCTCGTCCGCCTACTTCACAAGATTGAGCTGCAGTATCAAAGCTACCTTCAGATGAGAAAAGAGCTTTCTTTCGCCATGGAAGCAGGAGATGAGTGTTAAGCTGTGAATGTATGTTTCTAAGCTATTGTGCTTGCTTTGAAAGAACCCAAGAAGCACAGCAACAGAAAGATATGGTATTACAAGCCTATCTCCCGGGCCTGCAGGTTCCTCGAGGCCTTCACCATGGTGCTTGTTTACATTCTTTTGAAGCTTTACCAGCTTGAATGTTGGTCACCGCAGATCCAAGAAGCCAAGGTGTCTTTTTGTTAGTAGAGTACTGATTTCTTTTTTTTTGGGGGGGGAGGGGAGGGTGGGGGACACAAAACGTTCCATTGCAGCCTTTGGAGGACTTGTGGCCTAGCGCTCAGCTGATCTACCCACACAGCCTTGCAGATTGTTTCATTTTCCTAAACGAAAACAAAAATATGTAGCAGAACGAACGGCACTTTCATCGTTTCTAAAGAGAAATCTGCATAAAGGACACTGGTTCACAATTCAGCCACACCAAGTGTATGCAGCAAAGTGCCAGGAAGTGTTTTATTGAGACTAGTCTTGAATCAAATGAACCTATTTAACATGGATGGTGACAAGATGGAATCAGACTATAAACAGTATATATATAAATATATATATATATATGTACATAGCAACTGGGGAATAGCTATCAAAATGGAACCTACCAATACCAAACTGTCTACTTTTTATTTTGCTGACTGCTAAATCCTTAATGCTATGCAACATCCATTTTTCTTTAAGCTGTTATTTTTTGTTGTTGTTTTATACGTATCAATAACATACCGTTCTATTTGTGAAATGTTACCTTTTTTGTTATAGTTTTGTTGTGTTTTTTTTTTTTTTTGTTTAAGAATTGTGCAGTATGTTGTGGGAGAGAGGAGAGTGGTCGAAGTGGAGAGAATCAAGGAACTTTAAACAAGAGCTATTTTACCATACAATGTATAGAGAACTTGGTTTAAGCCCAAGATTAAAGAAGAAAAAAAAAAAGATTGAGAGTTCATTACAAATATTTGATTTAATGCATTGTTGGGCAGTGCCTAATGAGCTTCAAAGCTGCTTTCTTGATAAAGAAGAAAAAAAATAAACCTTTAAGATATATAAATATATAACAAAGAATCAGAGTTTGACAGTGTTGTATAATGGTTTTGTTTCGATTAATGGTACTTTTTTTTTTTTTTTAAATTTCTTTTGGTAATGTGCTTAGGGCATTCTCGTCCTCTGTCCTTACTGCTTCTAACTGGGTAGAAAGCACGCACAAAAAAAACTTTCTGCCTTTTTCCCATTCATTCAGCAAGATGAGACCCATCATTTCAATGTGTAGCATGCTATTCCTGCCATAAGATGATGTCACTGCAATGGTTTTAAAAGAAACTTAACGTGTTTGGAAAAGGAAAGGGGCAATTTGGGACGGCATGGCTATAGAGTTGGTTTTGTTTATTCAGTGCCCCGATAAATTGTCTTTTTTTTCTGAATCAGAATTTCTGACCTCCAGTTTTGGTTTCCAAAGATTTTAATGGAATGACTTCCAGATGAGTGTGACATACTGTAGGATACAAAGTGTCGTTGGCTGTACCATATCATTTTACCGTTTTTAGCACTTTTAACCCTGCTGTGACACAGGTCAATTTTTTTTTTTTTTTTAATCTTTGTTCTGATTGGTGGCTGTTTCAAGCAGTGGTACACTCTGCTCAAGTTTTGTATTCTATAGTATTTGCAACTGCCTGCCTTGTATTTACTGACACAATATAATTTTTTTTTTGGCTATTTGATTACCGTACCTTAGCCACTGTACATTGCTTTACACGTAAGACCGGGGTGAATAGTACTCCACAATGATATTCAGTTATTGTGCATTGTCGGTGCTCTAGGACTCACAAATAGCTCGCAAACTTTCGAGGCCTGGACACAAACGTATTTATACAAACTACATGGCGTATTCTAAAAAAAAAAAAAAAAAACTTTTTACTCTGGGGTCTGAGCATTCTCAGACTTTTTTTTTTTTTTTTTTAATTCCTACTCTTGTAACACCTATTTTTGCTTCCGCAGTCTGTAAATCAGTTGCGTGTTAATGCCATCGTGTTAAACTTTAAAACCTCTAATACTTTATTTTTTCATTTCTTCAGAAATGTTAAGTGCTGGAATCATATGGCCTGGTTATTGTATGCGTGAATAGTAACCCTGTATCGTTTCGCAACGATAAAGGCAGATGTTTGGTACTTTGATAATCATAGACATTTTTGATAATTTAAGGTTTTAAGACAATTATTTTTCATATGCAGTTCTCCGTAAGACTCTGGGAAAAGCATACTTGATTTTTTTCCCAATTTAAGCCATATTTTTCCCCTTTTTGGTATAGTTTATTTTAATCTCTCATACCGGTAATAGTACATGAATAGCTGAAAGGAAGTTATTTAAATTTATAGAAGATCCAAGCTTATGAAATGCACTGTTCATTCTATTTTAAGGTACACCATGCTGATTTCTGAAGCACAACACTATACTCAATCGTTTCAGCAGAGACTTTTTCAATGACGTGTATAATGTGTTTGCTAAGGGTAGGGAGATCAATTGGCGGAGAGCAATTTTAAAGGGCTACTAAAAGTAAAATACCAGTTGGGACGCTGTAATAAGACATCTTACATTCAGAAGCAGATTATCAGATTTACAGAATGTCACAGATCATTAACCTCTTAATGTGTTTGAAGCTATTGCTGTCTGTTATTAGCTAACTACTGCCTAGAAGAGGCTGAATACAGTGTCTTTTAGTGGTTTTACAGACAGTTTAACTGTATTTATGAATGTAAAACAAAAACTTTTTTATAAAACAACTTGTGTTTTTACATTTAGTAGTCCTTTTAATCTATGAAATCATTGTGAATATGCATGAGTAGTTTTCAGCAATCTAGCCATAAGCTGGGCTACGTGCCCCTTGGTGCTCAACAAGTATCAGATGTTCAAGTTTTAAGCAATTTCTGGAGTGCCAAAGCTCACTGATTTTTTTTGTTTTGTTTTGTTTTTTTCTTATTGTAAATAACTCTTAAAGCTATGTACCTAAAATGTACGGTAAGCTATATGAAGAGTCAAGTTGGGTTGGAACAGAAGATATCTAAATTGTACCATTACAAATGGCAAAACTTTTGTCTTTATTTCATATGCAAAGAGCATGGAAGTCAAAGCAAGCAATCTGATTTCAAGGTTTTGGGTTTTTTTTTTTAGAGCAGTGGAAGTGGATTTTTGATTTGATATGGGTATTGCACACTGCTTGTTCCCTTACGTGCTTACCTAAGAGATTTGGCTTCTTCAGTTTTTGTAATGGTAAAAAATTGGCAAAAATAGATTGTTCCTTTTAAACGGTACAGTATACGGATTGCCATATGTGGTGCTAGCAGGCCTTTTGTATGTAAAGATGACTCTTTAGATAATGTGGCCTGTTTCATGTATGCACTTGCTGTCATATGATGCACCTTTGCTTCATGACATAGTGACTTTATTGTATCCTGGTGAACAGATAGGTTCGCTATCTTCATGTTGTATAAGAAAAGTATAGTTTGAAAGCTTTCCTCACACCACTGCAGTTTTTTCTTGTTTCAGCTAAGTTGTCTCGTGAAAAAAATGCAAGTCCATCTTTAGACAGACTTCTCCCAGGTGTGTGTGTAGGTGCGTGGGTGTAGGTGTGTGTGTGTGCAGGTGTGTGTGGTGGAGGGTCTAGCTGACAGTTAATCAGAGAGCAGAAATAATTGATGGATCAAATACAATCTTATGGTTTAAATCGACGGCTTGCACCTGTTTCCAGAGATAACTTGGCTCGGAGCATGTTGCGTGGAGTGATTTTTGTATACTACCACAGATATCTTCAGTTCCAACTCATGTCTAAAATGTTTACATGTATATTTGTGAATGTTTCTAGAAGATCTCTCATATAAAGGCACCTCTGTATTACACAGTGAGCTGGACTTGACATCTCTATTAATTCAAATCTGGGCAACTGTCTGTCACCTGTAGGCCCGGGTACTCATGGTATTTTGTGTTGGTCACATCTTTTTGTGTGGTGTTCAGGTTCTCTTTGGAACTGAGCTGATTTTGTGCTCATTTCCTGGCAGAAGCAAAACATGCCAAATTTTATATCAACAGCTGAATGCGTCACTCTTTATGAATTGCTATGTCAATAAATTCATTATTACATGTCATCGTTCGACTGCATTAGCTGCCCAATGTGCTGCTATTAATTTTTTTTTTTTATTATTCCTATTTCAAACAGAAATTCTGTTCAATGTTTATACAACATTAAAGAAAATTAACTTTGTTAAACACCATTAATACTTTGGTCTTTTGTTTGGGGGAGGAAAGGATGGTTAGTAGTAATTTGCCTTTACAAGGCAATTTAATAAAGTTGTGCCTCTGAAACTTTGAGCTATAGCTTTGATAAAGCTCTGTGTCTCGTTTTAAGTTGCTTTAAAACATTGTATTAGACCTTCAAACAAAATAAAGATTGTTTTGAAAACTATGGCATCGTCTGTCCGTTATTTTGTAATGGCAGGTATGTCCTCTTTCAGGGTCCCTGCACAGAGCACCGATGTATGAACGCCAGATCTTGGGCAGAAAGTTCCTGTCCAAAGAAACACGAATATGGTCCTTATAGTGTGCATGGGAGCTTATAACTCCCCCCTTGCAAAATAATATAGGGAAGGTGTGATTTACACGCGTATTTGTGCATAAACGTGAAATATTGACCAATAATGCGCGTGTGTGTATATATATATATCAGGGTAATGGGCAGAAATGTCAACAGAAACTGGCCTATGAGCTTTGGAAAGTAAGTTTTGTAGCATGCTGATTCAAAGTCATGTGTCCTAAAGTCAGTGGCTTAGGTCATGTGACACACAGCAACTCTGAACACTGGGTGGTGATGTCTCACTGTGACCACTGCTGTGGTGACATGATCCAGAATTGGCATACTGTGTTATCTAGTTTTCATTTGATTGGGGTAACTTTGTTAAAATATAACTAAACCCAAGAAGCAAATTCTATTGTATTGTATTATAGTTTCCCGGTCCCTAGATGTGGTGGCTCCATTTGTTTTCAGGCTGAATACATTTTCAACAAGTACAGAAACATACCTGTTAATCCTGATAGCTGGGAAAGAGGTGTTTTCAGTTCAGTATACAGGAAAATACAAGGATATTGGATTTCTATTAACTTTATACTGCAAGGGGGGTGAGGTCTTTTGTAATCTAAATAGGGAAAGCAGTCTAGAGTGACAACACCACGCCATAGAGACAGTACAGTAAGTAATCGTTGTCACCATAGGACAAAGTGTGTTATTGGCAGACATAACATTTTCTTTTTTTCATTTTATATATTTATTGTAATATACCCTATATCACATGCGGCAAACACAAGGAACATGGAAGAACTCTGTTCCTCCAGCTCTCGCTCCCTTCTCACCACTGTCACTTGTAAAGACAGATTCTGTACACAGTGCAGCCCTGAAACTACCCTGCACTTGGTACATGCGCACCCCTGAACTTTGCACTCTGTGCATAGCGCATCCCTGAACTCTGCACATAACGCAATCCTGGTATCGATTCCTCCCTATAAGATCTTCCCACTGTTAGTGCAATTTGGCCAAACCCACCATTCGATGTGGTTCTGCAGGGGAGGGCATTGTGGAGTTCCTGTACCTATTCTCTGAGGAAAAAAAAGCCCTGGATAAATTTAGATAGTCTTACAAATACAACTGGCCCTTTAATGGGCAACCATAATGTTGATGCATCCTGTGATGAACTTAGGTTTGACTCCCCTGCCCTATATCAATGAGCACTTCTCACTAGAACAGCCTTTTTCAACTAGGATGCCCAGGCTTCTTAAGGCGTGCCTTGGCAAAATTCCCAAAAAGCCAGCAGGGTGGATCAAGCCTGCCTTTTAGTACACAAAGCCACAAGTTTTCATTGTGCACATTACCAACCTTCTAGCTGTCGGCATCTTAACAACCAATGACCTCATCAGTTGAGGACATTGAGTGCTTGCAGAGCATCCTTGTTGTCTCTCCCCTGTCCCTCTCCTGGGGTCACATTAGCTGAGTGAGGGAGAGAAACTGAGGCAGAAACATTGGACTACTAATCGGTACCAGTGTGCAAAGGTACAGTTGTGTTCAAAATAATAGCAGTCAGACATCACTAACCTGATCAATCACTGTTTTTGGTAGAAATAATATTTCTACATGGCAAATAATTTACTAGCAGGTGTAGTAGAGTAATAGAAATCCAACAGACCCAACAGTCATGACATGCATGCTGCTGATTCTGTGTAATTGAATCACTAATTGAAAGGGGCATGTTCAAAATAATAGCAGTGTGGAGTTCTATTAGTGAGGTCATTCATTCTTTGAAAAACAGGTGGCAATTATTGCCCTTATTTAAGGAAGGAAGGCAGCAAATGTACATGCTGGTTACAGTGCATTTCTCTCTGAAATTCTGAGGAAAATGGGTCGTTCCAGACATTGTTCAGAAGAACAGCGTACCTTGATTAAAAAGTTGATTGGAGAGGGGAAAACATATAAAGAAGTGCAGAAAATGATAGGCTGCTCAGCTAAAATGATCGCAAATGCTTTAAAATGGCAACCAAAACCTGAAAGACGTGGAAGAAAACAAAGAACTACCATTCCAATGGATAGACGAATAGCCACAATGGCAAGGACTCAGCCAACAATCAGCTCCAGGAAGATCAAAGAAGGTGTAAAGTTCCCTGTGAGTACTGTTACAATTAGAAGACGCCTATGTGAAGCCAAGCTATCTGCAAGAAGCCCCCGCAAAGTCCCACTGTTGGAAAAAAAGACGTGCTGAAGAGGTTACAATTTGCCAAAGAGCACATTGACTGGCCTAAAGAGAAATGGCGCAACATTTTGTGGACTGATGAAAGTAAGATTGTTCTTTTTGGGTCTAGTGGCCGGAGACAGTTTGTCAGACGACCCCCAAACACTGAATTCAAGCCACAGTACACTGTGAAGACAGTGAAGCATGGTTGCGCAAGCATCATGATATGGGGATGTTTCTCATACTACGGTGTTGGGCCTATTTATCACATACCAGGGATCATGGATCAGTTTGAATACATCAGAATACTTGAAGAGGTCATGCTGCCTTATGCTGAAGAGGAAATGCCCTTGAAATGGGTGTTCCAACAAGACAACGACCCCAAACACACTAGTAAACGTGCAACATCTTGGTTCCAGACCAACAAGATTGACGTTATGGAGTGGCCAGCCCAATCCCCGGATCTTAATCCAATAGAAAACTTGTGGGGTGACATCAAAAATGCAAGAAATAGAGAAGAACTGTGGAATGTAGTCCAATCATCCTGGGCTGGAATACCTGTTCACAGGTGCCAGAAGTTGGTTGACTCCATGCAACACAGATGTACAGCAGTTCTCAGAAACAGTGCTTATACAACTAAATATTCATTAAGTGATTCAAAGGAAAGCAAAATCTTCAAACATTTTTCAGTTTATATAGTGAATGTTTGAGTTTGTAAAGAAGAATACAAACACTGCTATTTTTTTAAACAGTATAATATTCACTTTTCTTCACTTTTTTTAGAGGAACAACACAAATTTGATATATTTTTCTTCATGTTTTGATTTGGAATAGAATGTGTAGTGTTCCCAATGCATTTCTGTGTATGGAAATAAAAGCTATTGGAAGGATTTTGAGCTTTATTCACTTTTTTCAACACACTGCTATTATTTTGAACACAACTGTATATTTGCTTTGGAAGAATAAATCACCTCTAACGGGTGTACTACGAGTTTGGATTTTTACTTTTTAGAATGGGGTGCCTTGAGATTGTGCAAAATTTTAAAGGGTGCCTTGACTGAAAAAAGGTTGAGAAACACTGAACTAGAAAAACACTTCCATAGGCTTTTATCAAGCATTCTTCAATGCTTTATAAACGCATAAAAGCTATAGGAGCGTTGGTTAGCATTGCTTCGTTCTTCATAATCAACACACATGTGAATAAGCCCTATAGGAAGAACACAAATATATTTTAAGCAGAATGAGAAAGGATTGCAGCTTTCACGCTCACACCTTCCATTTCTTGTGCAAACATCAAAAGGGCAGAAAGTGAAAGAAAAATCTCCCAAAAAATGACTTCATTTAGGTTTTTAGTGCTGCCAGTGTCCCCATCAAGATTATACCCTTTGACATTATGTTCTGTCTTGTCACCCATTGCTGTGAGAAGACATCTCCCCAGTGAGAACACCAAGAAAATGTTGGCAGAGTTTTTCCCTTCCTTTTTCTGTATTATTATCAATGAGGAAATAGGGCTTCCCTCGAGGGACACAGGCTTGAATTAAGAAAAAAAAATTTAAACACTTTCTCTTTCTGTACTTTCATTATTTCTTTCACTTTTCAGTTTAGGGCCAAGCTGACCGATGATACTGTTTCCATTAGTAAGGTAATCAGCCGTTGTTAGTGCAATCATACTGTAGTAGCATTGGCTACGTATGGTATACAACACTGTGGTCTGGTAGCATCACAGGCAACTTCCCATTTGCTACTGAGAAACAAAATCAAGTCCTGCTGAGTCCTCCTCAGCCACTCAGAAGAAGTCTTGTACTTTG
Organism: Staurois parvus; assembly: GCF_062004578.1. Classification (NCBI taxonomy): domain Eukaryota; kingdom Metazoa; phylum Chordata; class Amphibia; order Anura; family Ranidae; genus Staurois; species Staurois parvus. The sequence continues at coordinate 7,016,670 of NW_028318510.1, forward strand.
TATTTGTTGGCACTTTTTGATATATTCAAGCAAACACTGCACTATCCTATGTCTCTTCAGAAGGACTCCGCCTGTGAAGTGAATGGCAGAAAACTAATCTCAGTATGTTGTAATACACTTTTTCTGGGAGAAAGCAGATTACTGCAGTATTCTTGTTATTTTTGGCAGGGATGTCCAGAGTTTGTCCTTCACCTGATGGTTATGTTTGACATCCTGGCCAATACTAATTCTTTCCTAATTCATGGATCACATTCTTTATTGGTTTAAGTAAACACACGCTAAGAGTTAGGAAATCACCGAAACTGCTGTCTAGTGACATACTAAAATGAAAGTCCAACATCTCGACATGAACAATCCGTATTTTTAAAATACAAATTAAAGTGGTGTCTTTTAATTTACTGGACTTTCTTAAACACTATTTTTTTATAAAATGCAAAAAAAAATTTAGTTTTTTTTCCTTTCAATAATTTTTATTGGATTTTTGTTTTTTTTAAGTACAAAGTACAGTTTCAACCACATAATAGTACATAAATAGGATCGTAACTACAAACAACAGTTAGTAACAATCGTGTGCGAAAGGCACATACTTAGAATAGGTAACATCCAAAACAACTTATCAGAAGGTAAACACGGGGCATACATTGTTGTGCCGGTTGGTTAGCCAGTGCACGAAAAAAGTAGTCTGGCAGTAACTCAACTACCGATACTAGTCAGAGCAAAACATTTTAGAAATACTAATGTATTCCAAACTAAGATGTGTAGGATGTCTCACAGGTTGTAGGGCATCCTTGTGGGAGAGCCAAGAAACAAAAATCAAAAGAGGAGAGAGGGAAAAAGATAGAGGCAGATTAAAGAGAATGGACATGTAGAACGTCTGAATTCTACTTGGAGGGTTGAACAGATTGAAGAGAGGTAAAGCTGTTCGCTGAAATCTCAGGATGGGCATGCTGCATCCACGTAGTCCAGGTCTTGAGCAATTTCTCATGGGTATCTGAGAGGATACTAGACAGCTTCTCATTTATTAAAAAAAAAGTCTAGCCTACAATGGACTTTTGTCCATAAAGGACGCAAACTGCTGTTTCCAGGCTTTCGCTATGGTTTGTTTGGCTGCCAATAGTACATGGGTGGCCAATTTAAATTGGTGTTTAGATATGCCCAGAGGTATTAAATGGGTGTACCAGGGATTTCTCGGAAAGGGGCAAGTGAGTAGTGATGGAGTAGTTTAAGAACCTTGAACCAGAATCTGGAGAGCATGGGGCATGTCCACCATATGTGGAGAAAATTACCCGGTGAATTACAGCTTCAGAAAAAAATATTAGGGGCGGATGGATGGACTAAGGCTAAATGGGAAGGGAGAAGATACTGTCTTGTCATCGTTTTGAAAGCCGATTCCATAACATATTAATGGAGCATGTGGTCAGCTTTGACCATATCTGTGACCAAATTGCCTTAGTGCCTCTCCTATCTGGAAATGTAAGTGTGATTATTAGGATTCTGTAAGTTAGTCCATTGTGAATATAGGATGGAAATAAGTTTAGGGGAAAGAGGCGTCCGGGGGCATGCATGTTCAAATAAGGACAATTGTGTGGTCGGATCTTTATCAGTGAGGACTGAATTGATCCAGTGCTTAATCTGGAGATATCAGAAAATTTCCGTAGAGGGGACTTTGTTTTCCCTTAATTATGCTTACTCTGTAGAGTGATTGGCCCATGAGAAAGCAATGGATATATTTGAAGTTGTGAGAAATCCACCAATGGAAGGAGGTGAGGAATTCGAGGCCTGGTGGAAACAGAGGATTACCCACAATGGATAGGAGTGGTAGATGTGGGGAGAGCAGGCTGCTAGTGTATTTTGTAGAATCCCATATCCGTAGTGAGTGGGTCATTAGAGGATTGATGGATGTGGGTCTGGATTTCGGGGAGAGCCATAGGACTGAGGAGATGGAAATCGGGTGGCAAGAGAATGCCTTTACCCATATGGGGGCTTGTTGTGCTGTATATATTGAAATTAAGGGTGCGATTTAAGCTGCCACATAGTATTTGGGGAAATTAGGGACTTCCAAACTTCCCTGTTTCCGGTATGTGAGCATAGTATATTTAGTGATCCGAGATCTTTTATTGGCCCAAAATAAAGCATAAAAAATGATTCTGGAAAGATTTTAGGGTATAAGAAGGGACTGGGACAAGGAGAGTGTGAAATAGGTACAAAAGTTTAGGAAGAATGGTAATGTTTACAGCATTTATTCTGTATAACCACAACAGGTTGGTGTGACCAAGTTGAGATATACAGTAATAATCCTCATAGAGGCTGTAGTATGAGTTTGTAAGGTTAATCCCAAGTGCACATGGGCCAGGTGAAGTTGTAGTTTCGTTTTAGTAAATTAACGTCTGTTATGAGAAGGGAAACATAAAGGGGCGAGGATTTGTCTTCATTAACTATGAGACCCGAAATGTTGGAAAATTTGGATAGAATGGAAAACGGGTAGGTAAAGAGGTGTGTGGTTGAGTTAGAGTCAAAAGAAGATCATCAGCAAATGCGCTAACTTTAAAGGTCTGATAAGCGAACGTGACTCCTTTGATGTCCGGAGTATTTCTTATAAGCTGAAGTAAGGGTTCTAGGGCTAGAACAAAAAGTATTCGGGATAGACGGCATCTCTGGCACGTTCCTCTATGAATAGAGAAGGTGGGGGATTGTGTGGAAAGGAAACAAACCATCGCAGAGGGACCGCAGTAGAGAGCCTTCACCCAGGATGTGAAGGTGGGTGGAAACCCCCATTTTTCTAGAGCATAGTATATGTATTCCCAGGAGAGTGAGTGCTTTATGTATGTCTAGTTGAGAAGATTTTTTTTAAAACACAAACAAAAAACAATTTTGTATGCTGATTTTAGGGACAAATCACAAAAGAATGTAATGTGAACCTGTGTCCAGGCTTTGGACATTCAAGTGTTTGCATATGCTTTACAAACCCTAAATGAGCTTTGCAGTAAGCCTTCACTGACCTCTATAGCTGCAGGTACTATGGAACAATTCATCCTGAAAGTTCATAGCAAAAGCACTAGTCATTCTAGATGTTTTTCCAGCAGTCCAGCTTAGCCGTCTAGCCTAATCTCAAATATGATCACAGAGCAGAGACTTTGGGAGGGAGGAGCAGTGTGTGCTGAGCTGCTGAAAGAACTACTTGAATAACTTTAGTGCTTCTGCTGAAAGCTTTAAAGTGATTGTAAAGGTATCTTTTTAATTTGTATTAAATAACAAACATGTCATACTTACCTGATCTATGCAATGGTTTTGCACAGAGCAGCCCCAATCCTTCTCTTCTGAGGTCCCCCACTGGCTCTATTGGCTCCTCCTGCTTTCAGAGTACCCCCTTGCAAGCTGCTTTCTAGGGGGGTACTCGTGTGTGCTCCAACTCAAGCCGCACTGTGTGAGTCTATTGAAACACACAGTGCAGCTAAGCTCCACCCCCGCTCCCTCATCACTAGATTTGATTGACAGCAGCAGGAGCCAATGGAATTTTTCTCCTTCACTGATGTGCGTTGATGAAACTGCATTGATAGGCAGCATTGATGGGCACTGATGAGGCGGTACTGGTGGGCATTGATGAAGAGGCACTGATATGCAACACTGATGAACACTAATGGACAGCACTAAAGGGCACTGACTGGCGGCACTGATAGGTGGCACAGACTGGTGGCACTGTTGGGCACTTTTGAGGCTGCACTGATAACCAGTGCCCTGGTTATCAGTGTAGATGTCTCCTATCACAGTTGCCGGTTCGGCTGCACTTTCCTCATGCTGTGACAGTGTGAGGAAAGTACTGCCGATACCGGCAAGTGTATTTACATGGTGATCAGATGTGATTAGACACAGCTGATCATGTGGTAAAAGGCTGCTGTGATTGGCCCTTTACCGTGTCAAGTGATCAGCTGCTGCTGTCAATCAAATCTAGTGATGAGGGAGCGGGGGTGGCGCTTAGCTGCACTGTGTGTGTCAATAGACTTGCTGTGTCCAAGGGACACAGCAATCACAGAGAGCGCCGAGTGCGCACCGCATTCTCGGAGGAACTCATGTGATGCCCTCTCAGAACTGGACAACCGCGTTGTAGCCATCATGTTAATGAGCGGTCAAGAAGTGGTTAAATACATTTTTAGCTATGAGGGAGGTTTTCTTTTACTTCCCAAGTGATGACAGGAAGTAAACAAAATCTCTCCTATGAGGACAAATAGTAACAGAACAATTTTTTAAAGTGGTGAAGAACCTCTAATAGGTTTGTATTGCTCTTTTTGTCATCATTAGGGAATTGCCACTTCCTACAGAAAGTGAGGGCTCAGAGATCTGTCTCAAGTAAAGTCACAGAGGATCTAACCCCTTCCCACTCTAACCAAACGAAGAAATTCACTATGTTTTGGTCAGGAGCTGGGCTTCTAAATCTGAACTCAAGGCAGTCAGCTACACTCACCAGCCACTTTGTTAGGTACATCTGTTCAATTGCTTGGTAGCACAAATTGCTAATCAGCTAATCACATGACAGCAACTCAATGCATTTAGGCATCTAGACATGGTGAAGACCATTTGCTGAAGTTCAAACCGAGCATCAGAATAGGGAAGAAAAGGGATTTAAGCGACTTTGAACATGACATGGTTGTTGGTACCAGATGGACTGGTCTGAGTATTTCGAAAACTGCTGATCTGGGATTTTATGCACAGCCATATCTAGGGTTTACAGAGAATGGTCAGAAAAAGAGAAAATATCCAGTGAGCGGCAGCTGTGTGGATTAAAATACCTGGTTGAGGTCAGAGGAGAATGGGCAGACTGGTTTGAGATGATAAAAAGGCAACAGTAACTCAAATAACCACTCATTACAACCAAGGTATGCAGAATACCATCTCTGAAGGCACAACACATAAAAACTTGAAGCAGATGGGCTACAGCAGCAGAAGACCACACCAGGTGCCACTCCTGTCAGCTGAGAACAGTAAACGGAGGCTAAAATGCACACAAAATTGGACAATAGAAGATTGGAAAAATGTTGCCTGGTCTGATGAGTCTCGATTTCCCTAGAGATGGTTTTGTATGAAAATCCCAGTAGATCAGTTTTTGAAGTACTCAGACCAGCCTGTCTGGCACCAACAACCATGCCACGTTCAAAGTCAGTTGAATCCCCTTTCTTCCACATTCTGATGCTCAGTTTGAACTTCATCAAGTCATCTTCACCACGTCTAGATGCTTAAATGCATTGAATTGCTGCCATGTGATTGGCTGATTAGCAATCTGTGTTATCAAGCAATTGAACAGGTGTACCTAATAAAGTGGCCAGTGAGTGTATAAACACAATTTAAATCCAGGTTGCCCAAACTTTTCAGCTTATGAACCTCTTCATGAAGTTTCAGCTTGTTCATCGCCTCCAAACATTTATTATATGAAATAAATTGAATACATACTACATTAAATAATAGTTGTACATAAAGACCGACACTTGTCTATGGGCTTGTAAAATTCTCTTCATTATTCATCAGAGTAAAAACCATGGATGATACAGTGCTAATGCGAAAGGCCATTTGTGACTGAAACACATTAGTACTGTGTCATCTTTGGTTTTTACCCTGCTGACTAATAAAGAAGATTGTACAAGCCCAAAGACGAGTGCCAGTCTTTATGTACAGCTGATTTGCAGGGCATACAAGTGCTTTTACCGCAGCACCACCTACAGCACACGAGTCCATTTGAGTTGAGCACACGAGTTTTATTTTGACTTTAAATAATAGTTCAGCAAATAATATCAGATAATATTCTTGTGAATACTTTCAACATTTTCTCTTGGCATCAGCAGCTGCCATTATGGTTGTTACAGTGCTGAAATGTTGATAAACACCAGTAACCAGTTCTTTGGCAGCACTCTTATTGCTCTGGGTGTACTCACTGGATTTCCAATGGTGTCTGGAAGTGGGGGAGTATGGGAAGTAAACACATACATTTATATTTGTGAAAGAGCAAAGGCACACACATCAAAGCATGCTGATTAGTAACAGCACACAGCTGATAGAGACAACTCCAAGGCCACTTGCAATGTTGGTTAACCATCCACCCCTGGGTATCAGTGTCTCACTGCTAGCCACCTCACCTTCAGGAATAGGGACTTGCATAGAGCTCTACAGAGACCTCAAAAGGTTATTTGCCCCAATCAACTTTCCACCATTTATCAATCACCTACTGAGCTTCACACTTTTGACTAACCAGCCAGTTTATCAACACCTTGGAGAGTCAACCACAGCGTCCATATTGACCATTTTGCAGAACTCCATATATGGGCCAGCTCCGTAATTTTTTCCTTACCCAGGGTCGCCCCCCTCGAACTATGTTTACTCTCACACCTTTTGAACGCTTATGAACTGCTAAAGACCCTACTCCACACAGGATCTCGGCCCTAAATAAGCTACCTAACTCTACTGTCCCCAGTTCTAAATGGGCACATATCAGGAATGGGAGCATGACTTCCAGAGTTCTCTTAAGAGCAACTGAAGCATTTATATTAACTGGCACATTCTAGCTCTGTAGATTCTAAGATGCAAGAGAATAATTAAAAGTTGTTGACAAGGCGGTATTGTGTGTCCATGACTCTTGCTAAGACCAACACGTCAGTTCCTGACCTTTGTCGAGGCTGTGGCCAGAGAGGCACTTCCTCCTTATATCCCGCTATAGGAGGATATCTGAAATCATATAGTAGAGATTATGGAGACTCATCTCCCCCTTTCCCCGTAACACTTCTTGCTCCATGTCCCCACCCTTCCACTTAGCCATTGCATGTATAGCACTCTCCATCATGTGCCTAATGCACCCAAGAGTCTCATACCAGTTCACTGGAAGAGCCCCCACATTCCAAGTCGTGGAGACTGGATTAGGAAGGTGACTAAGATTATGGAGGCTGAGGAGTGGATTGCTACTAGCACGGGCACGCAAGACTGCTTTGACTCCCATCTGGGCAACTTGGCGACATTATACAACTGTGCTGAAGTTGTCTCTTCTTGTGTTTAAATATTGCTTTATTATCTGTAGCTGACCCCTTGTTTAAACATCTTGTTCCGGCAAATCAACAATCTTAAGCCCCTCTCCCTCTTTTTCTTTTTTCACTGGTCTTCATTATTAGCCTTTTCAGCCCGTGAACCAGTTGTGGTGTATGAATTTATGGACTCTGGTTGGATTTGCGCCCTTTTTTTGTTTTGTTGATTTTAGTTTTTCTATTAGACTTGATAAGTGGACATTTACACCTGGACTTTTGGCTGAGTGTCACTTCACTGAAGACTAATTGGCACATCTTCATGACTTGCCAGCATGGGGAGGTTCCACAAATTTCTGATGCTCAGACTGTTCGATGGACCATACTAGTTGTGCTTGGCTAGGTACTCATCATGTGGTCCACCTTCAGGCCATTTACTGATGCTTTGAGAACCTACTAGAGCTAACAGGCTCATGATTGTGCAGACTACATTTATGCTGCTGTTCTTGTCCCTCCCCCCTTTTTTTTTCTTGTTTTCCGTTTCTGTTTTTCATAACTTTTCATTGTTACATGTACTAAACGGATATGGGTCTTGATGTGCATTGTAAACTTTGGCCGATATGATCTATGTGTCATTTCAACCATGTCACTGAATGTCACAATGGCCTTTCTATGTCTGAAGTTTTTTTTTTTCTTTATTTGTAATACGTAAATAAAGATTACATTAAAAATACATATATGGGAACTCTTTTATGTTGCAACAAAGGTGTGTATTCTTAATTTTAAAAAATAAAAATAAATTATATTTTATTATTATTATTTTTTATGTAATGTAAGCGCTTCGCTATTTCTTTTTATTTATTTGTACTTGGTGGTATAAGTTGAGTGACGGCAGCTACATAATAGAAAATAGTCATCCCATTAAGCGCAGGAGGATTCTTTCTATATTCTTAATTTTGTTTCTTCATATTCCAAAAACTGGTGCAAAAAAACGATCTGTAAAGGACTCATTATGCCTATAAAATACCTTGGGCTGTCTACTTTCCAAAATGTTGCAGGTGGTTTTACTGTCTTGGCACTTCAAAGCCTCTGAAAATGTTATAGGTAGAGGAAATCAGATGTGTAATTTATGCTCCTTGAAAGCCTGAAGGTGTTCCTTGGATTTTGGCCTAAGCTGCAAAAAAAAGTCTCTCACATGGTATATCCATACTCAGAAGGAGTAGTAGTATGTGTTGGGGCCCAAAATCTATGGCTGATAATTGCCGAAATTGGAAACTAGTAGTAGACTGATACTTGTACTGGCTGTAACCAGACACTGGTAGTAGGTTGATACTGGCTGTAACCAGGCGCTGGTAGGAGTTTTGTAACAGTATTAGCTGCAATCAGGCACTAGTTGTAGATTTTCAGAGGAGCGGCAAGAGCTGCCGCAAGTGTAAACAAGCCCTTACTGGCTTTCAGCCTCTCATAGCAGCCATTTTTTACATTTGTTATGCACTATGATTAGTCACAGTGATCAAGTGGTAGAGAGCCAATCTTATTGCCTCTCTACCTTTTGCCTGTGATCCGCTGTGTCCAGTCACAACATAATTGCAGGACTGTTTTTTGCTAGTGTTCTTAGATGATGGACCTCTTCTCTCTACTGAGAGGAACTTACCTTCCTATATGGAGATTTATTAACCTGCAGACATCATTGCTGGAATCTCACACACCGAAGTACCCATGTCTGATGCTAGACACAGCCCTGTCCAAGATCTTCTTGCTGCAGGGCAATCTTTTGTCCCTTTGTTCTCAGGCCCGAATAAGGGATGTCTCAGCATCTTTTTTTGCCAGTGTCCAATCACCTGAAGGTTGCTGCATATAATCACATCGTGATTAAAGTGGTAGGAAACTCTCCCTGTTCAATTGTCCCCATTTAAACAGTTACAGCATACTCTACAAATTGCTGTCTCTAGATGTCTTCTTACCTGCATAGTTTTCTTGCAATCCATCTTTGTTAACTTCTATGACATCACCAGTGCATGTGCAAAATGTCCCCTGTTCACGGCACGCTCAGTGAGCTGTTAGTCCATTCAGTAATATGCTGCGTCCTCTCTGCGATATTGCAATGAAATACCACAAGATTACAGTCCCATCTGCACACAGAGCAGCGGGACATCGATATGCAGGACTTGGCTGCCATAGCAATCCGGAAGGAAAATGAGGCTCAGCTATAGCATTACTGCACATTTGCGAGATTACAGAAGGGAACTACAGAAAGGGTGTTAGTAAACTGTACAAAAGACTCGGAACACAGTAGCTAATATGGCGCTGGCTGCTGCAGAGAAGTATGAATTTAGACAGACCTTGAAAACAAGTAAGGAAAATCCAAAGGAATGAAATAATAAAGAATATTATGTAAAGCTTTATCATTCTGGTTTTATGAATATTGAGCACTTGAATGCCAGAGTTTATTACCACTTTAACCTCCTTAGGACCAGCCACTGAAACAATTGATTAACTACCCTATTGTTCCAGGAGGACATATAGTATCTCACAGAAGTGAGTACACCCCCTCACATTTTTGTAAATATTTTATTATATCTTTTCATGTGACAACACTGAAGAAATGACACTTTGCTACAATGTAAAGTAGTGAGTGTACAGCTTGTATAACAGGGTAAATTTGCTGTCCCTTCCAAATAACTCAACACACAGCCATTAATGTCTAAACTGCTGGCAACAAAAGTGAGTACACCCCTAAGTGAAAATGTCCAAACTGGGCCCAAAGTGTCAATATTTTGTGTGGCCACCATTATTTTCCAGCACTGCCTTAATCCTCTTAGGCATGGAGTTCACCAGAGCTTCACAGGTTGCCACTGGAATCCTCTTCCACTCCTCCATGACGACATCACGGAACTGGTGGATGTTAGAGACCTTGCGCTCCTCCACCTTCCATTGGAGGAGATGCCCCACAGATGCTCAATAGGGTTTAGGTCTGGAGACATGCTTGGCCAGTCCATTACCTTTACCCTCAGCTTCTTTAGCAAGGCAATGGTTGTCTTGGAGGTGTGTTTGGGGTCGTTATCATGTTGGAATACTACCCTGCGGCCCAGTCTCCGAGAGGAGGGGATCATGCTCTGCTTCAGTATGTCACAGTACATGTTGGCATTCATGGTTCCCTCAATGAACTGTAGCTCCCCAGTGCCAGCAGCACTCATGCAGCCCCAGACCATGATACACCCACCACCATGCTTGACTGTAGGCAAGACACTTGTCTTTGTACTCCTCACCTGGTTACCGCCACACACGCTTGACACCATCTGAACAAAATAAGTTTATCTTGGTCTCATCAGACCACAGGACATGGCTCCAGTAATTCATGTCCTTAGTCTGTTTGTCTTCAGCAAACTGTTTGTGGGTTTTAATGTGCATCATCTTTAGAAGAGGCTTCCTTCTGGGACAGCACCCATGCAGACCAATTTGATGCAGTTTGCGGCGTATGGTTTGAGCACTGACAGGCTGCCCCCCACCCTTTCAACCTCTGAAGCAATGCTGGCAGTGTTCATACAGTTGTGTTCAAAATAATAGTAGTCAGACATCACTAACCTGATCAATCACTGTTTTTGGTAGAAATGATATTTCTACATGGCAAATAATTTACTAGCAGGTGTAGTAGAGTAATAGAAATCCAACAGACCCAACAGTCATGACATGCATGCTGCTGATTCTGTGTAATTGAATCACTAATTGAAAGGGGCATGTTCAAAATAATAGCAGTGTGGAGTTCTATTAGTGAGGTCATTCATTCTTTGAAAAACAGGTGGCAATTATTGCCCTTATTTAAGGAAGGAAGGCAGCAAATGTTGTACATGCTGGTTACAGTGCATTTCTCTCTGAAATTCGGAGGAAAATGGGTCGTTCCAGACATTGTTCAGAAGAACAGCGTACCTTGATTAAAAAGTTGATTGGAGAGGGGAAAACATATAAAGAAGTGCAGAAAATGATAGGCTGCTCAGCTAAAATGATCGCAAATGCTTTAAAATGGCAACCAAAACCTGAAAGACGTGGAAGAAAACAAAGAACTACCATTCCAATGGATAGACGAATAGCCAAAATGGCAAGGACTCAGCCAACAATCATCTCCAGGAAGATCAAAGAAGGTCTATAGTTACCTGTGAGTACTGTTACAATTAGAAGACGCCTATGTGAAGCCAAGCTATCTGCAAGAAGCCCCCGCAAAGTCCTACTGTTGAAAAAAAGACGTGCTGAAGAGGTTACAATTTGCCAAAGAGCACATTGACTGGCCTAAAGAGAAATGGCGCAACATTTTGTGGACTGATGAAAGTAAGATTGTTCTTTTTGGGTCTAGTGGCCGGAGACAGTTTGTCAGACGACCCCCAAACACTGAGTTCAAGCCACAGTACACTGTGAAGACAGTGAAGCATGGTTGCGCAAGCATCATGATATGGGGATGTTTCTCATGCTACGGTGTTGGGCCTATTTATCGCATACCAGGGATCATGGATCAGTTTGAATACATCAGAATACTTGAAGAGGTCATGCTGCCTTATGCTGAAGAGGAAATGCCCTTGAAATGGGTGTTCCAACAAGACAACGACCCCAAACACACCAGTAAACGTGCAACATCTTGCTTCCAGACCAACAAGATTGACGTTATGGAGTGGCCAGCCCAATCCCCGGATCTTAATCCAATAGAAAACTTGTGGGGTGACATCAAAAATGCAGTTTCTGAGGCAAAACCAAGAAATAGAGAAGAACTGTGGAATGTAGTCCAATCATCCTGGGCTGGAATACCTGATCACAGGTGCCAGAAGTTGGTTGACTCCATGCAACACAGATGTACAGCAGTTCTCAGAAACAGTGCTTATACAACTAAATATTAATTGATTCAAAGGAAAGCAAAATCTTCAAACATTTTTCAGTTTATATAGTGAATGTTTGAGTTTGTAAAGAAGAATACAAACACTGCAATTTTTTTGAACACAACTGTATGTCTATTTCCCAAAGACAATCTCTGGATATGACATTGAGCACATGCATTCAACTTCTTTGGTCAACCATGGCGAGGCCTGTTCTGAGTGGAACCTGTCCTGTTAAACCGCTGTATGGTCTTGGCCACCATGCTTCAGCTCATTTTCAAGGTCTTGGCAATCTTCTTATAGCTTAGAGCAACAATTCTTTTTTTCAGATCCTCAGAGAGCCCTTTGCCATGAGGTGCAATGTTGAACTTCCAGTGACCAGTATGAGTAAGAGCGATAACACTAAATTTAACACACCTGCTGCTCCCCATTCACACCTGAGACCTTGTAACACTAAAGAGTCACATGACACCAGGGAGGGAAAATGGCTAATTGGGCCCAATTTGGACATTTTCAGTTAGGGGTATACTCACTTTTGTTGTCAGTGGTTTAGACATTAATGGCTGTATGCTGAGTTATTTTGAGGGGACAGCAAATTTACACTGTTATACAAGCTATACACTAACTTTACATTGTAGCAAAGTGTAATTTCTTCAGTGTTGTCACATGAAAATATATAATAAAATATTTACAAAAATGTGAGGGGTGTACTCACTTCTGTATTGGTACGTCCTCCCAAAACTGAACATGTGTTTCTAGGAATTATTGCAATCGACAGTTCATCCACACTACCTTTTTTCCCTACTTTAGCATTTGACGGGAAAGGTTGCCCTGCCCAGGATTTCAGTTTTAGGAGAATAGAAAAAAAGCCAATGGATCTGCAAATCACTACAGATCAACGTTTATTAGGTTGTCTGCAGGGAAATTAAAGTTTAATGTTTCTATTTGCTAAGTTATCAGGGAATAATATGGGAAAATGGCAAACTGTGATCTAGAAGTAGAGTGTATGATGCCCCAGGAATTATAGAAGACCTACAGATATGGCTGAATGTACACTTTAGTGTTATAGAAAAACACATTTACTGCACTTTATAGCAACAAAATGCACTGAGATACACTAAGTACAGTTGTAGCGAAAATGTGCAAGGGGGTGGATATGGTCCTCTGAGTGATCCATTACTGTGTACTACAAGACAAAAAATCTGTGTGACTATGAAAAGTAATTATAATCTCATTAATAAGGTTCAGCAAATGTTATTTAATAAAAACAACCATGTCTAGCTAATAAAAATACATTATTCTCCCAATAGCTCAGTGTTATCGCTTCTCCCAGTGTTATGATAACCATACAGTTGCAAATTACATACTTAGCAGCCACTGTACACCCAGAACACCCCTTGTCTATACCCCTATGCTAATATAAGAGCATCAAATTACTTACTTAGGAACAGTGCTGACTCCTTCTCCGCATAGGGATATGCGGAGTGATTATGGCAGCCTGTCCCTGCTTGCCCATACATGGATCAAAATTCAGCCGGTCTCTGCTGAACCTGCTGAATTTCAATCCATGTATGGCTGGCCTTACTCTAATCACCATAACTTGTCACCATATTGGTCATCCAAGCCCTCCTGTGTAGAAGCCATGGTTTCCATACACTGCATTAATGATAGCCAAGTAACCTAGAACAGCTATGTACCACTTCGAGCAACTGATTCTATAATATTGGATTGTAGCTTTGATGTAGTCCAGCAGTTCTGGAAGCATGGATGAACCCAGGGAAGACAGAAATGACTTGCCTAACCCCACCTACTATCTTTTGATACTACAAATGAGAAAGAAAGAGTTTTTTTTCCTTACTATCTTTTCATAGGATGTCCATTTATCTGCAGCACCCTCCTAGAGTAGTGTAGGAAGTTGGGTTGGCACCATTGTAATCAGTGGAGCAGAGGTTGATTTTTCTAGTCTGCTCAGTGTCTCACAGACGGCTATTCACAGAGTGAGCAGAAGGTGTGCCCAGTAGGTGGTTAGATAGCCCATAAATAATCCAGGGCCTGAGGCGCGGGGGGAGAGATCCTTGGTCCAGTCTTACTGGAGGAATCCCCAAAGCAGGGGCTTTGGCCCTGGGGCAGGAGTGCTAGGTATGCCACTAGGAAGACATCAAGGTCTCAGCTAAGCCTTATCTCAGGGCCTATTTGCAATCTCAGTCCTGGAATCAGTTTGGATCTAGAGAAACTCACTGGAGAGAGCCAAGAGGAAGTTGGGGGGAAGAATCCAGCTATCCTACAGTGGTGTGAATCCGCATCTACCTCACTGAGAAGAGCCTGGTGGATATCAGAAGACAACTGATAATCCTGTGGCTGTGTGAGAAGTCAGTGACTTTGTTTAGCTTTTGGTCTCTGGGAGAAGCCATAGCCACCGTAAGTATAGAGATTAAGTGGGATATTTTTGCACAGGTCAGCAAGATAGTTAAGGTCTCCTCTAAGTGTTCAGTTAAACAGTTTTGGGGTATCCCATGTTCTCTTCACCCCATCCAAGTTCAAAGTCCCAATATCATCCTAAAAAGACACCAGGAGGGGGATTATGGTGTGGGTTTTTTTTTCAGGAGTTGGGCTTGGCCCCTTAGTTCCAGTGAAGGGAACTCTTAAGGCATCAGCATACCAAGACATTTTGGACAATTTCATGCTCCCAACTTTGTGGGAACAGTTTGGGGATGGCCCCTTCCAGTTCCAACATGATTGCACACCATTGCACAAAGCAAGGTCCACAAAGACATGGATGAGCGAGTTTGGGGTGGAGGAACTTGACTGGCCTGAACAGAGTCCTGACCCGATAGAACATTTTGGGTTGAATTAGAGTGGAGACTGCGAGCCCGGCCTTCTCTTCCAACAGCATTGCCTGACCTCACAAATGCACTTCTGGAAGAATGGTCAAACATTTCCATAGACACACTCCTAAACCTTGTGGCAGCCTTCCCAGAAGAGTTGAAGCTGTTATAGCTGCACAGGGTGGGCCAACTCAATATTGAACCCTACGGACTAAGACTGGGATGCCATTAAAGTTCATGTGCATGTAAAGGCAGGCATCCCAATACTTTTGTCAATATAGTGTATCTGTCTGTATGTCCATATACTATGACATGTAATCCTGCACACCTTTCCATGGATAATGCAGCTCTGTGTGCAGATTTCTAAGGAAGAACTGGGGATGTATTGTTCATTTGTAACTGTGAAGGTTAATGCTTACTTTGAACCCAATACGGAAATAAATGAGATGATGTAATCTTTACCCTGAATGAATCATTGATTTTATTTGCCTACTGTTACTCGCAAGATATATTCTTGTAAAAGGGAGCTGATAAAATCTGCTTCACATATTCATAGCATATAGCTTTATTTCCTCATTATTCATGTCACAGGTCTGGAGAAATGATATGACGATGTGGGTATACACGTTTATCCCTCCTCTGGGCTTCACAATTGGCCTCCACCTTCATGTAGAAAGGGTACAGACACTAAAACTGCTCATGTATGCCTGCACAAAGAGGAGCCTCTATATTTTCTAGATTCCCTGTTGTGTTGTGAAAATGACATTTCATGCATGTTGTGTGTTGCTGTGCAGTAAGGCTTGCTACATTAAGGCAGCCCATTCATCGTAACACACAAAAAATGTTAATGCACCGTGGTGTGCTGCAGTGCTGGTACATTCCCAAAACTGTAACATTTTGTTGGCGTACCTTTCAAAATGAATGGCACCAAACGCCCAGCACTGGTGTGATCCTGCAACACAAAGATCTGAATGGGCCCTGAAAGGGAAGTAAAAAAACAAAAGCATTACCTATGTGAGGCCTTAGAGTGCCTCCACTGTGGATGAAAGAGCACAGGGTTGCAGTTGGACAGCAGCTTTGTCAGTCTGGAGGGAGGGGAATTTTAGATGTACTAGCAGATTTAGATAGACTAACAAACTGAAACCAAACTCCAGCTCATGCTGCAGTTACGCATGCAGTTACAGCTGCAATACAATAAATGTTTGCTTTTGGGTTTAATGTTGCTTTAGGTCTCAGGCATAATGGGAATTTGCCCAGCTCTTCTGAACGCCTTGCTCCTGGCAGGAGAAAAAAAATGCGTGTTTAGATGGGTTTGGGTGTGTTGAGGGATTGGGCATTCATTTCAGTGGCAGGAGCAGTAATTAATTCTGGACATTGATATGAATGCTAAAATGCTATATGCACCTAGCATTTAGATGTGTTTTATAGCTGCAGTGTGCATGAGCCCTAAATGTATGCTGTGGTAAAGCAGGCCATTCGATTGACTACATAGAAAATTGAATATGCTCCTTTTTGTCTGACACAGTGCACCACAACACAGATTAGTATGTTACAGTGAGTTGAGTTGTGTACTGCAATGCAGAAGTGTTGCTTTAGTGCGTTGGAGTGCCATTGAAAATGAAAAGCATCGCAATGCACTAACACATCTAATTAGTGTGGATGGGCCGTAAGCCAACGAAGCATCAATTGTTTTCAATGTGAAATTAGCAAATCCTGTTTCTGGCTGTGAGGGGTCTGCTCATAGCTGTGTACGGTCAACTACAGTCCACCTGATATGGAAACAAGCAAAATGTGTACCTTTCCCAATAGGTACATGGTATAATGTAGAACCCTGTAAAATATACAGTACAAAAACAATATACTTTATTGATATTAATTGGCTGCCACACAATGCAGTTTTAAAATTGCTAGAGCAGTGTTAAAAGATGGAGGTATGCTTTAAAGCAGAGGTTTCAAACTCAATTTCATCATGGGCTACCATGAGTATTATGGTTGTACTCAAAGGGCCGGTTGTATCTGTAAGATAATATACAGTGCATCCAGAAAGTATTCACAGCGCTTAACTCTTGCCACATTTTGTTATGTTACAGCTTTATTCCAAAATTGATTAAATTCATTTTTCCCTCAACATTCTACAAACAATACCCCATAATGAAAACGTGAACGAAGTTAATTTTGAAATCTTTGCAATTTATTAAAAAAAAACAAAAAAAAAAAACCACGTACATAAGTATTCACAGCCTTTGCCATGACACTCAAAATGAGTTCTGGTGCATCCTGTTCATCCTTGAGATGTTTCCACAACTTGATTGGAGTCAACCTGTGGAAAATTCAGCTGATTGGACATGATTAGGAAAGGCATAAACCTGTCTATATAAGGCCCCACAGTTACCAGTGCATGTCAGAGCACAAACCAAGCCATGAAGTCCAAGGAATTGTCCGTAGACCTCAGAGACAGGATTGTATCAAGGCACAGATCTGGGGAAGGGTATAGAAAAATTTCTGCAGCATTGAAGGTCCCAATGAGCACAGTGGTCTCTATCATTCGTAAATGGAAGAAGTTTGGAACCACCAGAAATCTTCCTAGAGCAGCCTGCCCAGCCAAAATGAGCGATCGAGAGAGAAAGGCCTTAGCCAGGGAGGTTGCCAAGCACCCGATGGTCACTCTGAAAGAGCTCCAGTGTTTCTCTGTGGAGAGAGGAGAAACTTCCAGAAGAACAACCATCTCTGCAGCATTCCACCAATCAGGCCTGTATGGTGGAGTGGCCAGATGGAAGCCACTCCTCAGTAAAAGGCAAATGGCAGCCTGCCTGGAGTTTGCCAAAAGACACCTGAGGGACTTTCAGATCATGAGAAACAAAACTCTCTGATTTGATTAAACAAAAATTGAACTCTTTGGCCTGAATGCCAAGCTTCATGTCTGGAGGAAACCAGGCACTGCTCACCACCTGGAAAATACCATCCCTACAGTGAAGCATGGTGATGGCAGGATCATGCTGTGGGGATGTTTTTCAGCGGCAGGAACTGGGAGATTATTCAGGATCGAAAGAAAGATGAATGCAGCAATGTATAGAGACATCGTTAATGAAAACCTGTTCCAGCGCTCTGAACCTTAGACTGGGGCGACGGATCATCTTTCAACAGGACAATGACCCTAAGCACACAGCCCACATAACAAAGGAGTGGCTATGGGCCAACTCTGTCAATGTAATAGAAAAGATACCAGTGGGTATAATCCCACTGAAAAAGAAGTTCTCAGGAGAACAATCTGCAGCTAAAACTTCATGTTTATTGACATTGTAATAACAAATGACACACAGTTAGAGCGCCCTCCACCTGATACTTGTAAAAACAATGACAACGTTGCCATGAAATAAAACACCCATACCAGGATCCCGGTCAGACCACACAACCACTCACACTAGCTATGCAAAGAGAAGAGATGCCAAATGGCATTGAATATACCAAAAGGTCATACAGGCATGATCATATATAGTAAAATTTACTGACGTATCATGAAAGGCCTAATGATAAAAATATCATATCAAAATCAACAACAGGTATCATAGAGATCATCAGAAGATCACAGCTGAGGATATCCCTAGTATGAGCATATATCCGGATAGCCAGAAGGTATGGGTGGCTCACCGGAGGACTCCAATCGAGTCCTTATGATGATGGGCATAAATGGAAATGCTGTGAGGCTATATTATGTAGTATGACAGCCCAAACATATATGGCAAACATTCTGCCCAAATGGGACCTTTAGAGTAAATATGAGACAGTCAATATCATACTTGTAGCAAATAGAAGGAATCAGAGCCTTATGATGATGAACATGAATTTAGAGTGCCATATGACTGTATATTGTAGTATGACAGCCCAGACAGATATTGCAGTCATACCACCCAAGTGGGGCCTTCAGAGCAAAATGAGAGGCAGTCAAAATCATGTTGCTTGTAGCATATAAAGAGAATATAAGCCTTATGATCATGGACATGAATTATGATGCCATATAGCTATATATTGTAGTATGACAATCCCATCATGAATTGCAATCATACCGCCCATATAGGGCCTTCAGAGCAAAATGAGAGGCAGTCAAGATCCTATTGCTTATAACATGTAGATGGAATCAGGGCCCGTTGACCAGCCTTATGCAAGAGTGTACATGGCCCTACAGATTTATCTTGTCTTGCAGTATGATATTCCGGTATAGTGTTAACAGCCCAGTTAAGGCCAAAAAATCAAAAAAGACAATCACTGTGCTGTAGATAATGATATGTGGAATCAAATTTGAGTCAGTAGACCAATAGGTATAGATGTAAATGGCTAAGATGACCGTGATGGGACCCAAAGCTTATTGCTCCATAGATTGCATCCTCAATTTGAGTAGTAATTGGATATTCCAGAATTTGACTGAAGCGGATAGGTATAATATCAAAGTCCCGACAGTAGTGGGTATACTGGTGATAGACAAAGTGTAATAACAGTGTAGTAACACCGTCTAGTGGAGGGTCCCGCCCGATGGTGTGTCGGGGGGTGCATGGCAGTGCGTGGCGGTGAAATTGTATTCAAAGTGTGGAGAGACCGGGATACCGGAAGCGCGTGCGCCACCACGCTGTGACATCAACGTGTTTCGCTCACCGAGTCACGTGAACTTCTTCAGGAAGTGGTGGCCATGTTGTTGAGGACTTATATAGCAGACAGAAAACGTCACTTCCGGAAATCACAGAAAAAATGGCTACCTATAAATGTGCGATCATACCAGCAATCCATAAGAGCTACAAACGTCATATATGGATTTAGTGTGCATAGAGGAGAGATAGAAT
Organism: Staurois parvus; assembly: GCF_062004578.1. Lineage (NCBI taxonomy): Eukaryota > Metazoa > Chordata > Amphibia > Anura > Ranidae > Staurois > Staurois parvus. Next base: position 7,036,181 of record NW_028318510.1, read on the forward strand.
CAAAAAAATTAATAACAAATAATGAATTACCATATCGAAATTACGTCTACAGTAGGAGACCCACAAAAGAAAAAAAAAAAGGAAAAAAGGAGGGAAAGAAAATAAACCCAAATTATAGAAAATTAAATAAATGGAATGACTCCAAATATATAATGATAATGGATATATAATAAATAGGACCACAGCTTATGGTTCTCAGAAAACCTGGAGACTGAATTCCGTGTTGAGGCCCGCAGGTGCCAATGATCCAATTTTAAATATCCATTTCTTTTCTTTACTCTTTAGAGGATGGTATCAAAGTCTCCTCTGCGGTAAGAAAGATAAAGTGCATATATAGCTTTCACACGCAGACCATTAGGAGATGCATTGTGAAATAGAGCAAATGCTCCACAACTGGGGTGTGATCTTGTTTATTACATATGTTATTAAAATGCTCACCAATGCGTACTCGTAGTTGGTGTTTGGTCTTGCCGTAATATACTTTATTACAAGGGCATTGGAGCATATAGATTACCCTAGTTGTAGTGCAATTCACAAAATGTTTAATATAGAAAACCTGATCATTGTTAACATTAGTAAATCTGTCAGTGTGATCTACATATCCACATATATGACAGTGCCCACATGGGTATATTCCAGTAAGTGGAGCTAAGTCAGTGAGCCAATTCCTAGTAGGGGTGCATGTGAATTCCGACTTAACAAGATTATCTCTTAGATTCATGGCGCGTTTGGCTACCATAAGTGGTCTGGGTTCTACAATCGAAGCTAGCCCAGGAGATTGAGTGAGGATGTGCCAGTGCTTTGTGACAATAGCCTGTACATCATCCCATTGTGTCCCAAATCGAGTGATAATGCGTACATAAGACTGCCCACTGAAAACCAGGGTATCAGTCTGTGTACAGAGCAGCGTTTCCCGTTTGGACCTTGAGGCTCTACATCTAGAGTGTCTCAATGTGCTGTGAGAGTATCCTCTTTCCCGAAATCTGTGGTAAAGCTCTTGTGCTTCCTGTCTATAGGTCTCCTCACCAGTACAGTTCCTACAAATGTGAAGGAACTGTCTGGTAGGGATACTCTGAATTAGGGAATGTGGGTGATTGCTGGAAGCCAATAGTAAAGAATTCGCAGCAGTGGGTTTTCTAAAAGTGCTAGTATGGAGGACCTCACCATTAATAGATACCAAGAGGTCAAGGAATGAAATTTATCTGTAATCAAAAGTATAGGAGAGTTTAATATTGTGGTCATTGTCGTTGAGTTCAGACATGAATTCATGAAGGGCAGGTTCTGTACCCACCCATAACATGAGGACATCATCAATATACCTCAGCCACTTCTTTTTCAGTGGGACTATACCCACTGGCATCTTTTCTATTACATGCATTTGGTCCTTAGAGTACCACCTTCCAATTTTGGGAGAGTCAGCATCATCTATAGATTTATTGTTCATCAAAATCTTTTTGTGCCTGGGGATCCCGATTTTAGCTGCTTTTTGTGATGACAACTCTGTGAATGTCCTGGAGTGACCCAGCCAGAGCCCAGACTTGAACCCCGTTGAACATCTCTGGAGAGATCTGAAAATAGCTGTGCACTGTGAGCTTGAGAGGTACTGCAAATAATGGGAGAAATTGCCCAAAAATAGGTGTGCCAAGCTTGTAGCATTATACTCAAAACGACTTGAGGCTGTAATTGGAGCTAAAGGTGGTTCAGTGAATTCAAGCGTGGTACTGTGATAGGATGTGCAATAAGTCCATCCATGAAATTTCTTTGCTACTAAATATTCCACAGTCAACTGTTAGTGGTAATATAACAAAGTAGAAGCAACTGGGAACAACAGAAACTAAGCCACAAAATGATAGGCCACATAAAATGACAGAGCGGGGTCAGTGCATGCAGAAGCGTACAGTGTGCAGAAGTCACCAACTGTCTGCAGAGTCAATAGCTAAATACCTTCAAACTTCATGTGGTCTTCACATTAGCACAACAACAGTGCATAGAGAGCTTCATGGAATGGGTTTCCATGGCCGAGCAGCTGCATCCAAGCCTTACATCACCAAGGGCAGCACAGTGGCTAAATGGTTAGTACTTCCGCCTGGCAGTACTAGGGTCATTAGTTCAAATCCCAATCACAGCACCACCTGCCTGGAGTTTGCATGTTCTCCCTGTGCCTGTGTGGGTTTCCTACAGATACTCCGATTTCCTACCACACTCCAAGGACATGCTGGTAGGTTAACTGAATCCTGTATAAACTGTCCCTAGTATGTGTATGTATGAATGTAAGTTAGGGACTTTAGATTGTACACCCCTTGAGGGTTAGGGACCGATGTGAATGTACAATATATATGTGTGTTCTCTGGAGTGACAGATCATGCTTCTCTGTATGGTAATCTAATGGATGTGTCTGGGTTTGGTGGTTGCCAGGAGAATGGTACTTGCCTGACTGCATTGTGCCAGGTATAAAGTTTGGTGGAGGGGGTATTATGGTGTGGGGGTTGTTTTTCAGGGTTTGGGCTTGGCCCCTTAGTTCCAGTGAAGGGAACTCTTAAGGCATCAGTATACCAAGACATTTTGGACAATTTCATGCTCCCAACTTTATGGGAACAATTTGGGGATGGCCCCTTTCTGTCCCAACATGACTGTGCACCAGTGCACAAAGCAAAGTCCATATAGACATGGATGAGCAAGTTTGGGGTGGAGGAACTTGACTGGCCTGCACAGAGTCCTGACCACAGGTCAGGTGCAATGCTTTGGCCAATCACAGCGCATGATGACACCACAAGGGGGTGGGGGTGACCTCGCCCTCTTGTGACACCATCACTCTATTTAAGAACGGTCATCCCACCGCAGATTTCAGACAGCGGGAGCCAGCTTCAAGAACGGAGCATTTTTTTTTTCTTTTATTGGGTTGGGAGTGGCAGCGGGCATCATGATTGATGTTGGATCTACATGGGGGGACTTTTTTCTTTTTTGGTTTTTAATAAAGGACATGTCAAAGAATGTTTACTGTCAGTTTTTACACTTCACTTTTTTTTGTGAATGGGTAGCGGTACCATGTACCCCATGCTCATTCACATGGGGGGCTGGGATCTAGGGCCCCCCTTGTTAAAAGGGGCTTTCATATTCCGATAAGGCCCCCACCCGCAGACCCCCACAAGCACTGACCACGGTTGTGGAGAAGAGGCCCTTGTACCACTTGTGACAGGAGTCACTTTGGTTGGGGGGCCCATGGAACACAGCTCACTTTGGAGGGGTGGGGAGTGTAACAGCGTATACCCAGAGATGGACGCGGTTCAACCATTTTGGTTTCAACCTCCATCTTGGCAAAGGGGTTAAGTGTCCTGACAAATATATTTCTCCCTTATCCCCCCCCCCCCCCTCTGTGAGAGGCACAGTGACATATGACAGTATATGTGTGTGTTATAAGTGTCACAGACCAGATCCCAGCAGGGAGCCACAAGGTGCCTCACTGTCCCAAGAAGCTGTACCATTTCACACCTCAGAAGAGATAAGGCAAGCTTTCTCAGGAGTTGAGAGAGATTCCAACCTCATAAAGCTTAACTCAGCTTAAGTGACAGAATCAGATAACCTCGGTTAAAACCATTTTTCCCCTATGTCTCATATCTTGGAATATGAGAGAATTACATAGAAAACCGAACATATCGTCAGATGGATGATGAGCAGGCGAACAGTTTGATGTGTCACTCGCCTTGTCTTGGACACACAGGAAAGCAGAAAAATAGATCTCGTGAACCGTTTAGTGTACACTTTCATAATTCATATCTAATCAATCCTCAGACTTGTCTGCATAATAATCTACCTGCGGGTGGAATGTCACTTGTGCATAGGAAAAAGTTATGAGCCCAAATATAAACTACATGAGATTTTGGCTCTAGTTTAGGTCGACACCCAGACCTCTACGTCTACACGGGGTATTGGTCCGTGGCGTCAGAGACACCCCCTGCTGGGGAACTACAAATTGGGCTGTCAGGCCTAAGAGAGGAAGTTGTAGACATCTCCCATTTTAACATCAATACCACCTGGGAAGACCCCTGCCTTTTGCTCAGAAACTTGATCTGCATACATCGAAGGCTTAATGGCAAGTACCTTAACCCTTTAACCTCTCTCTCTTATCTCTTTGCTGTGCTGTTATGCTCTGTATATTTATATATATATCTTAGCTACATCCTTTTACTGTAAATATTTTTATTGCACCCGTTTGACCTTTTAGTAATAAATCTTTCTTTCTGAAAGTGTTGAACTGTTTCTATAGCTCTGTATTGCAATTTACAAATCCCTGCCTCTAAAGAGAATGCTACGGTTTGCTTAACCCTCTGTATAATAGGTCTGTGATATTACCTTTTTATACAGACGATTTTCTCAGTCATTATAGTGTTATTGCTGATAACGCCGAGTTTCCTCTTGCTCTGTACAGAAAGGAGGTGGTGGCAGTGTGAAGGGTTAATTGCGTAATTAACCTGACCTAATAACAATCGCCCAGGCTGCCGGTACATCGATTGTGGTCCGTTAGCTGGAAAATCGTTGTGCAGGGTGCAGTTGGGTGTGGCATTGTTATGCACGTCACATCGTGGTTCTAGATCGGCTAGTCCTTCGGTCACGAGTTTGGTGAGGTCTGGGGTCTGATGCCGCGATCGTGACAGGGAGCCCCTGTCTCAGCTCCCCATATCCCTCTTATGTGTAAGTCACCCTGTGCCTGTTAGGGGTGCAGGGTGATATGTCCTGATATTGTGTAGACATGTCTAGGAGAGCGGTGGGGTGGGGGGGTTGTTGAATGTTTAATGCCATGTGGTTGCATCCTATTATTCTATTGTGTGTCTTGCTTGGGAGCAAACTATTATGGGATGTATGTGCTTGTGTGTATTGGCTTGGTGGGGGGTGTTTCTGGCAGCCCTCCCTCCTGATGGGACTGTCTGCTGGTGTCTCTTATTACTGGGTGTGGATTACCCCACCCTGTGTAGGGAGTGGGAATTGTTCCCTTGAATGTATATATCTTGTATCTGTGTTAAAATAAAGTAGTCTATTTCCTGGTTTTCCTTCAAGTCTGGTGCTGTCTAGTCTTGTATGGTCAGCAGTGGTGTCCTTGGTCGGTGTCCAGACAGGGAAGCGGTATCCTAACTGAAGTACAGAAGTGCAGTCGGGGTCCGGTTCCGTTACACCCATCAACATGGGAACAAGGTGCTTTGGGGGGGAACCCCCCTGCCCCAAAGCACCCCCCTATGTTGAGGGCATGTGGCCTGGTATGGTTCAGTGGGGGGAGGGGGGGCGCTCGATTGGCCCCCCCCCTTTCCTGACCTGCCGGGCTGCATGCTCGGATAAGGGTCTGATATAGATTTTGAGGGAACCCCATGCCATTTTTTTTAAATGTTGGCATAGTTGTTCCCCTCAAAAATCCATTCCAGACTAGAAGGGCTTGGTATGGATGAGGGAGGGCCTACGCTTTTTTTTTTTTTTTTATTTATAAATTGCCGGGCAATGCCGGCGATTCTTTTTACGACCCCACTGACGGCTGAAACATTAAATAATGTTTTTAGCAACTGTGCAGTATCTTACCGCATACTCACATGCAGTAAGATACAGCTTAGTGAATTGCCCCTTCTGTTTGAAGTTCGCAGTCGAACTTTAGTTAGGTTTGAATGTTCGACCGCAAACTGAACAGGGGGGTGTTCAGCCCATCCCTAGTCAAGAGTCCCCCACCCTTCCTTAAATCACAGTACACCCCCTTACCTTGTGCTGCTGTGGGACAAAGCTGAGGGTGGTGGTGGGAATCAGAAAGTGTGGGGTCTGGAGGAGGACCAGTGGAGGGCTGGTGTTAGCTGCTGGAGTCTGCTGAATGCTGAGATCAGGGGAGGAGGAGACGAATGGATGCTGTGGCTGCACAGAGAGACAAGTTGCCCCGCAGCTACACAGATAAGCACAGGATCTGGCAGAGCCATTCTGTCCTCCTCCTCACTGCTGCTGACTGATGAGACAAGGTGGGTGCAGAGACGAGGAGGGTGCTGTAGCTGCAAGAGAGGTGCAAGGGTAACATGAAATGGCCAGGTGGGCCAGATTTGGCCTGCAAGCCTTGTGTTTGCCACATGTGCTAAAGTGTATCCATGGTCCAAATGTAAAATTATACATTGTATTTCCATAATTTTGAGTTTACTCCTAATAATCTGAACAATCCTGCAGTCTGTCAACTTACTTTGTGAAGATCCCCACACATTTACTTCCTTAAAGTGGAACATCACTCTCTCAATCAACACTGACTATTTTTAATCCTTATGCTGCTAGCATTAGTAAATAGATAGAAAAAATATATCATATTCACTTGCTTTAAACTTTTTTTTTTTTACATTTCTTCAGTTACTTCCTGGTTCACATGCCTAGGCAAATGATGTCATACATACCAGGAGTCTTAAGGAGAGGAGGAGGGGTTCTCAGATCAGTCAATGCCTGAGCTAAGAGCGGATTGATTCCAGGAAGTAAATCCTACATGAATCATCTGCCCTTACTTATGATGGCCACTGTAAAAAATGCTAGGGGCTGTTTTTCAAAGTTATTTCTCAGCAAAATAAAGCATGGAGACATAGATGGATGGATGGGGGAGTTTGCTTTGAATATTAACAATTAACTAATGTTTGGTTGGTGGTGCTCAGATGCAGTGTAGTTACACTTTAAATTCTATAACAAGTATTCACTATATCCTGTGAGTAGCACTGCTGTGTCACATATTTCACAGAGCCGGCCTTCTGAGCTACAGAGGGACTGCGGCGGAGTCAGTACAGGAATCACTGCTTACAGACAGCAAGGTACCATGGGATATGTAGTCCTTAGAAATTGATATTAAACAGCAGAGAAAAAAACTGCACAATATGCAGAGAATCCAGGAATTTGTGGGAAGAGATGTCCAGCAGATGGGCAGCACTCATAAAATGAAAGGAGGTTTTTCAAGTAATCAAATATAACTTTTGTTTGTATTTTTATTACAATGCTGAGGTTTTGAAATGAAAGAGTTTACTATGACCATAGATCTCTTTTAAAAGATGTGCCGATGGCACCTGATAGCCATTACTACCCTCTCCTGAAAATACTAGTTGCCTGGCTGTCTTCTGATCCAGTCACTGGCTACTGGGTCACTGAACTGGTACAGATTAACAACTGTGATTTTGCTCTGATTTTCCTGATCTATTTACTTGTTTTAGGTCAGTGAGTCGGAAAGTACTGAACCCAGACACGGCCAGGTAAGTAGCATTTTTAGAATATGCACACTAATGGCATCCGCTATATTTCTCTCTTTGGACTGCAGGGTGCAAGTGCCAAGTTGAAGTGGAAGGCTCTAGTGTTTGTGTTTCAATGGAAACCCAATCATTGATTTGCCAGGTGACGTGCAGTGGCTTCTGCATCAAAATTCAATTTTTTACATCTAGATAACAGAGCGGGCCATAAGGTAGCTTATTTATTTTATTATAGTTCTCCGTACACTTACCTTTTTGTTTCTAATATGGTTTAGTTTACAAAGTGCAGTTTGATTTCCAGCATGCAATGTCATTTCCAAATCCCATTTGTCACAAGTGCATTTATTGTGCATTTCGGATGCATTTGTAAAACCCCTTACTGCAAGGCTCCGTAAGATGGGATTAGATGAGCGCTGACCACAGATGGACCATACATGCAAAAGAATGCATTAAAAAAAAAAAAGAGACGTGTTTGTGCATTCATAAAGAAAATGAGCCATTGATGTCCAGAATGTCAATACTGGAACAAGCCATTTGTATCAGTACACACCCTGCTATGTAATAAAAGGATATTACATCTCCCTGCAGGAATTTTATACCATATTCAATCATATGGACACTACCTAGGAGGCCTGATGTGATTACCAATATTTTCTTTATATTTCCCACTAGGAAATCCATTTTTTACATGTGTAGTTTCTGACACAATATAAAGATTTACTTATTCATTATGGGTCTCATGTACACCAGGGATCATTTATATAACAGTACAGGCTGGAAATGGGGGGCTGTCTGCTATTTATGGATTGTTTTCATAGACCGTGTTATTTATAACATGTCATTGTATACATTTTACTAAAAGAGGTTCTCATTTTACACATCTTGTTTTACAGGAATTTAAAGTGCAATCCATTTTGAATAACAAATTATGTACTCAATGCACACTGCAGATAGAATCAATTCTGGTAGTCATAAAGAACAGTAAAGTATAGATCTGTTCAGCATCCCCTGCACCCCCGTCTCCCCCATTACACAGTGTACATCATGAATATTGAATTGAAATTCATAGAGGTCTGGTCAATGAAACTTTCATCCAGCAGAGGTCCAAGTCTCATGTCTGTGCTATGACTCAGGTTCTTTATATCACAGCCCCTCCCCCTTACATTACAGTTTCCCCTTTACATCACAGCCCTCTTCGCATCACAGACCCCTCCCCCCTCTTTATATCACAGTACTACCTTTAAAATTGCTGAATCCCCTGTTTACATCACAGCACACCCCTTTACAGTACAGCCCCTTCTTTACATCATATTATACAATATTGGTGTAGCGCTAAATATGCTGATATAAACATATATAATAGCAAAAACATATACAATCACAGACTGAACTTGTGACCCCCCACAAGTATAATCCCCAATATGGGGGGACCAAATGATAGTGAAGTAAGTGATTCCTCGCAGGGGAACACAATAAATAGCACATCTGAAAAAAGTGTCCCAATTCCATGCATCATGCTGTATAGCAGTCCATATATTCAATTCCAAAAGTGCAAGGATTCACACATACACACACATGTGAATGTAACCGCAGACAATAGGTGCCACACACTGTGGTGTGATATCCGTAAGTGGCCAAAGTGCCTCCTCACCTCCTTAATATGAGCACTCGCTTAATGGAATATCCACATATACCAAGAGATGACCACGTCTCCAGATGAACCCTCCTGGATGCCTGGTAGCCTCCAATGCTCTGGATCAATCTCCTGTACCTGGCACTCACATGTATCCGTTTTCCACCATAGGGTCATAGCAAACAAAAAGATCCTCCATAGCGTGATACTGTATATGACCTCACTCTCTGTGTGACGTGCTCCGTAGTCCGGCAACTGTCCCCCGATCACTTCAAAGACAGCAACACGCAGGTCCTGGCGGCGGTCACTGATCAGCTGCTAGTATAGTACCCCTTCTTTACATCACAGCCCTCCTTTGCATTCAAATCCCCCCATATTATATCACAGTGCCTCCTTTACTTAATTGTCCTTTATCTCCCCTTCACATCACAACCCCCCACATTTACATCAGTGTCCTCAGCCCCCACCTCACATCACAGCCCCCCTCCCTTTCACATCAGTGTCCTCTGTCACCCCTTTACATCACTGCTCTCTTACCTAAATCCCAGTCCCCGTCACAACCCCCCTTCCTTGCACCACAGTCCCCTTTACAACCTCCCTTGCTTGCATCTCAGTCCCCTTCACAGCCCCCCTTCCTTGCACCACAGTCCCCTTTACAGCCCCCCTTTACTTGCATCTCAGTCCCATTCACAGCCCCCCTTCCTTGTATCCCAGTCCCCTTCACATTCACCCTTTTTTGCACCCTAGTCCCCTTTACAGCCCCCCCTCCCTTACTTACATCTCAGTCTCCTTCACAGCCCCCCCCTTCCTTGCACCCCAGTCCTCTTTGCAACCTTACTTGGATCTCAGTCCCCTTTACAGCCCCCCCCCTTACTTGCAGCCCAGTCCTTGCAACCCCCCTTCCTTGCTCCCCAGTCCACTTCATAGCTCCATTTCCTTGCACCCCAGTCCCCTTCCTAGCACCGAAGTCCTTTTCACAGTCCCCCTGCTTTGCTCTTTGCTGCTGCTCTTTACAGCCCTTCCTTACTTACATCTCAGCCCCTTTCACAGCCCCCCTTCCTTTCACCCAGTCCTCACAACCCCCCTTCCTTGCACCCCAGTCCCATACACAGCCCCCTTTCCTTGCACCGAAGTCCTCTTCACAGCCCCCCTTTTTTGCACCCCAGTCCCCTTTACAGCCCCTCTTTACTTACATCTCAATCTCCATCACAGTTCCTCCTTTCCTTGCACCCCAGTCCCCTTGACAGCCCCACTTCCTTCCACCCAGTACCCTTTAAAGACCCCCCTTACTTGCATTTCAGTCCCCTCTTGCACCCCAGTCCCTTTTACAACCCCCCATTTTTGTATACTGGTCCCCTATACAGCCCCCCTTCTTCCTTTCTTGCAGTCCAGTCTCCTTTATATGAATGCCCCCTCCCTTATTTTTCCCCCCTGCCATTCACAACCCTCTTTTTTGTTCCTACCTTACACAGCAGGTAGAAGGCAGGGCATGCCTGGACAGAGGGTGGGACATGTTTTTCATGTTAACAGGCAGGTGATTGCTTGCTAGGAACACCTAGCAACCAAACACTGGCTTTCTAACTTGAAAAGTTGGATAGCTCCCACCCGTTGGCTGGACATGCTGCGCCTTCTGCCTTCTATAAACATGAATGCTGTGGCAGCAGCTGCAACTCAGTGGTGGGGGGAGGGGGTTAGGAGGATATCAGCTGCAGAGGACATCCAGGCTGCTAAGTGTCGGAGCTGCGGTCCGTATAGGATTGTCATTCGGCCTGTATGCGGACCACGGTCCACCATTTAGTGATGCCTGGTGTACAGTATAGCTTCTCTTCTATCCTGGCAGGTGCACAGTACAGTATAAGCATCCCCTGCACCCCACTGTCTCCCTTCTTTACAGTACAGTATAGGCATCCCCTGCACCCCACTGTCTCCCTCACTGTACAGTACAGTAAAGGCATCCCCTGCTCCCCACTGTCTCCCTTCTTTACAGTACAGCATACACATCCCCATGCACCCCACTGTCTCCCTCACTGTACAGTACAGTAAAGGCATCCCCTGCTCCCCACTGTCTCCCTTCTTTACAGTACAGCATACACATCCCCATGCACCCCACTGTCTCCCTCACTGTACAGTACAGTAAAGGCATCCCCTGCTCCCCACTGTCTCCCTTCTTTACAGTACAGCATACACATCCCCATGCACCCCACTGTCTCCCTCACTGTACAGTACAGTAAAGGCATCCCCTGCTCCCCACTGTCTCCCTCACTGTACAGTACAGTAAAGGCATCCCCTGCTCCCCACTGTCTCCCTCACTGTACAGTACAGTATAGGCACCCCCTGCCTCCCACTGTCTCCCTTCTTTAGAGTACAGTATACACATCCCCATGCACCCCACTGTCTCCCTCACTGTACAGTACAGTAAAGGCATCCCCTGCTCCCCACTGTCTATCTTCTTTACAGTACAGTATACACATCCCCTGCTCCCCACTGTCTCCCTTCTTTACAGTGCAGTATAGGCACCCCCTGCTCCCCACTGTCTCCCTTCTTTAGAGTACAGTATACGCATCCCCATGCACCCCACTGTCTCCCTCACTGTACAGTACAGTATAGGCATCTCTTGCATCCCACTGTCTCCCTTCTTTACAGTAGAGTATACGCATCCCCTGCATCCGACTGTCTCCCTCACTGAACAGTACACTATAGGCACCCCCTGCATCCGACTGTCTCCCTCACTGTACAGTACAGTATAGGCACCCGCTGCACCCCACTGTCTCCCTCACTGTACAGTACACTATAGGCACCCCCTGCATCCAACTGTCTCCCTCACTGTACAGTACAGTAAAGGCACCCCCTGCATCCGACTGTCTCCCTTACTTTACAGTACTGTATAGGCATCCCCTGCACCCCACTGTCTCCCTCATTGTACAGTACAGTATAGGCACCCCCTGCACCCCACTGTCTCCCTCATTGTACAGTACAGTATAGGCACCCCCTGCACCCCACTGTCTCCCTCACTGTACAGTACACTATAGGCACCCCCTGCATCCAACTGTCTCCCTCACTGTACAGTACAGTATAACATTCAGGATAGCCTTATCCTTTTGCTTTCTTAGTCTCAATCAAAGTATTGGGCCAGCCCCCCTAATCATTGGATTCAGGTGTTCCAATCACCTCCATGTCCACAGATGTATAAAATCAAGCACCTAGGCATGCAGACTGCTTCTACAAACATTTTTGAAAAATGGGTCGCTCTCAGGAGCTCAGTGAATTCAAGCATGGTACTGGGATAGGTTGCTACCTGTGCAATAAGTCCATCTGTGACATTTCCTTGCTACTAAATATTCCACGGTCACCTGTTAGTGGTATTATAACAGAGTGGAAGCAACTGGGAACAACAGCAACTCAGCCACCAAGTGGTAGGTCACGTAAAATGACAGAGCAGGGTCAGCACAGGCTGAAGCGCAAAGTGTGCAGAAGTCGACAACTGTCTGCAGAGTCAATAGCTAAAGACCTCCAAACTTTGTGTTGCCTTCAGATTAGCACAGCAACAGTGTGTAGTGAGTTTCATGGAATGAGTTTCCATGGCCAAGCAGCTGCATCCAAGCCTTACATCACCAAGTGCAATGCAAAATGTTGGATGCAGTGGTGTAAAGCACGCCGCCACTGGACTCTAGAACAGTGGAGACATGTTCTCTGGAGTGATGAATCACACTTCTCTGTCTGGCAATTCAATGGAGGTGTCTGGGTTTGGCAGTTGCCAGGAGACCGGTACTTGTCTGACTGCATTGTGCCAAGTGTAAAGTTTGGTGGAGGGGGGATTATGGTGTGGGGTTGTTTTTCAGGGGTTGGGTTTGGCCCCTTAGTTCCAATGAAGGGAACTCTTAAGGCGTCAGCATACCAAGACATTTTGGACAATTTCAAGCTTCCAAATTTGTGACAACAGTTTGGGGATGGCCCCTTCCTGTTCCAACATGACTGCGCACCGGTGCACAAAGCAAGGCCCATAAAGACATGGATGAGTGAGTTTTGGGTAGAGGAACAAGCCAGGCCACATCAGGGCCTGATCTCACAAATGCGCTTCTGGAAGAATGGTCAAACATTCCCATAGACACACTAAACCTTGTGGACAGCCTTCCCAGAACAGTTGAAGCTGCTATAGCCAAATCAATATTGAACCCTATGGACTAAGACTGGAATTCCATTAAAATTCATGTGCGTGTAAAGGCAGGCGTCCCAATATTTTTGGCAATATAGTGTGTATTGATTTCTGAGCTACATATAAATTCACATAAACCAAATTTCTACCCTGATTATATAAATCACTGCTTAGCCAGGCAGTGCTGGGTCCTCTGTGCTTCTGGGCCCCACAGAAGTTGCATTGTCTGCTATGACTATAGTAATCCCCCCATACCAGAAGGCGTGGGACCACACTGGAATTCCCCTGTAGTAGGAGAAGTAGGACTCCAAAGTGAGTAGAAGATGGAGCTGGAATTATGGGGTTCAGGAGATAAAGGCAGCAAGTCGGTGACTCCACCAACCAAACTCTAAGTGAAATATCATTGTGTGGTCCTTTAAATCAGCTAGTACAAACAAAGAAGCATTTCAGTGAAGTTTGATGCACTTTGCCCATTACTGTAAATAAATTACCAATGCACATAAAGGCATTTTTCTTCTCACCCGTTAGCTGTGATAGTTACAGGCTGAAAGGTGTGCAGCTCTGCTTTTAGGCCATCTGCTATATTATAGTACTCAAAAGTACATTTAGGCTGAGTAATAATCCCAACTCTGACCTATTTGTCATCCACATTCCATTACTGCTGACACCACATAATCTGTGATTTAGGTGCTTCTGCTGGGAGTAAGTACATTTTTATATGTGTTGTCAATGTCCACGGCATCCTACCAATCTCAATCAGTCTCAGATGATATCTCTACCGAGCGCCTGGTTGTGTGGCTGGAGAAAAGGAAATGAAATGGAAGGTGCATTTTTTTTTAAAGGCTCTATTGCCCTGTGATATCTCAGTGTTATATAGTGCAACTGCGACTGGACCGCTGTCCATGCAATTTAGGTCATTTCAAGTAGAAAGTTAAACAAGAATACTTTTTATTATAAGGCACTGTAAATAAAACAGGACTGCATTTTTTAAAAATCTTAGGCTGGATTCACATCTATATTTTGTGATAACGTCATAAAATGTGCTTTACCACAATGCATGGAAACACATAATTGGCATTGCGATTTGTTGTGCGCCATATGTCACGTCTTAACATGATTTATTGGACTAGGATGCCATTGAGCAAAAAATCGGACAATCACCATTTTTTCTCATGCAGATCACCACAGCGCATAAGCGTACATTACTGTGCATTGTGGTTTATTGCATTAATTGGGTGTGAATTGGTCATGTTGCACTGGAGCAATGATGAGGTGTGACACATAGTAATTTTAAAAGAGATGGTATCAAAATGTTTTGAGTATAGTTTTGTAACAAGCCAACAGATGGCAGTACAAGGTTGCACGCACAGTCACAGGGAGCACCGATCTTCATTAGTCAGTGTGTCAAAATACATCATCCTGTGAACATCGGGAACTGTGCAACTGGTGCTATTCTGACCATGTGCGTTACCCATTCTGCTATTTCATCATGTACAGCAAATTTGAATAAAGAATAAATGTGAAATTCTGCATGAAACTGGGTAATCCACAATGTTGTCAAAACAATGTTGTCAAAATAGCTTGTTAAAGGTCTTCCAGATCTTTTGTCATCTTCCAGTTAAGTTCTTACACTCTTGAAGCATGCATGTCACTCAAAACACCTTGAACCACTCATTGCAGCATTGCCGTAAACTTGACGAATCATGTCAAACATCTCTGTGGCAGATTTGCACAGTTTCAAGCAGAAGCTCATGTTTGCTTTTTGTTCTAACTTGCTGTTCATAATGAAATAGCAGATGTGGTAACGCACGTGGGCAGAATAGCACCAGTTGCACAGCTCCCAATGTACACATGATGATGTCTTTGGCACACTGACTTATGAAGGTCGGTGCTCCCTGTAATTGTGCTGCCATCTGTTGGCGTGTTACAAAACTAGTCTCTTTATTTATTTACTTTTATAACTTTTATTGAAAATTTTCAGTTGCAAAAAAAGAACAACCGTATACACAAAAACATCCTATATACATGAATTCCATTTTACATCACCTTCTCCCCTACCCCCCCTTCCTCCCACTCACCCCCCCTCCAGTTAGTCCTGTCCACATTCCGCTGCCCAATATCTATCTCCTTTCCTACTTCTCTATCCATATCTACAGTATCTCACAGAAGTGAGAACACCCGTCACATTTTTGTAAATATGTTATTATATCTTTTCATGTGACATCACTGAAGAAATTACACTTTGCTACAATGTAAAGTAGTGAGTGTACAGCTTGTATAACAGTGTAAATTTGCTGTACTCAACACAGCCATTAATGTCTAAACTGCTGGCAACAAAAGTGAGTACACCCCTAAGTGAAAATGTCCAAATTGGGCCCAAAGTGTCAATATTTTGTGTGGCCACCATTATTTTCCAGCACTGCCTTAACCCTCTTGGGCATGGAGTTCACCAGAGCTTCACAGGTTGCCACTGTAGTCCTTTTCCACTCCTCCATGACGACATCACAGAGCTGTTGAATGTTAGAGACCTTGCACTCCTCCACCTTCCTTTTTGAGGATGCCCCACAGATGCTCAATAGAGTTGAGGTCTGGAAACATGCTTGGCCAATCCATCACTTTTACCCTCAGCTCCTTTAGCAAGGCAGTGGTCATCTTGGAGGTGTGTTTGGGGTCGTTATCATGTTGGAATACTGCCCTGTGGCCCAGTCTCTGAAGGGAGGGGATTATGCTCTGCTTCAGTATGTCATAGTACATGTTGGCATTCATGGTTCCCTTAATGAACTGTAGTTCCCCAGTGGCGGCAGCACTCATGCAGCCCCAGACAATGACATTCCCACCACCATGCTTGACTGTAGGCAAGACACACTTGTCTTGGTACTCCTCACCTGGTTGCTGCCACACACGCTTGACACCATCTGAACAAAATAAGTTTATCTTGGTCTCATCATACCACAGGACATGGTTCCAGTAATCCATGTACTTAGTCTGTTTGTCTACAGCAAACTGTGTGCGGGCTTTAATGTGCATCATCTTTAAAAGAGGCTTCGTTCTGGGACAGCACCCATGCAGACCAATTTGATGCAGTGTGCGGCGTATGGTTTGAGCACTGACAGGCTGACCCCCCACCCCTTCAACCTCTGCAGCAATGCTGGCAGCACTCATACGTTTATTTCCAAAAGACAACATCTGGATATGATGCTGAGCATGTGCACTCAACTTCTTTGGTCCACCATGGCGTGGCCTGTTCTGAGTGGAACCTGTCCTGTTAAACCGTTGTATGGTCTTTGCCACCGTGCTGCAACTCAGTTTCAGGGTCTTTCGTATTTTCGTATAGCCTAGGCCATCTTTATGTAGAGCAACAATTCTTTTTTTCAGATCCTCAAAGAATTCTTTGCCATGAGGTGCCATGTTGAACTTCCAGTGACCAGTATGAGAGAGTGAGAGCGATAACACCAAATTTAACATACCCGCTCCCCATTCACACCTGATACCTTGTGACACTAACGAGTCACATGACACTGGGGAGGGAAAATGGCTAATTGGGCCCAATTTGGACATTTTCACTTAGGGGTGTACTCACTTTTGTTGCCAGTGGTTTAGACATCAATGGCTGTGTGTTGAGTTATTTTGAGGGGACAGCAAATTTACACTGTTATACAAGCTGTACACTCACTGTACATTGTAGCAAAGTGTAATTTCTTCAGTGTTGTCACATGAAAAGATATAATAAAATATTTACAAAAATGTGAGGGTGTACTCACTTCTGGAGATACTGTATGTCTCTTCCTACCCATCTCCACTATCCGTTCAAATACGCCGTCAAACTCTCTCCAGACTTTTCCCCCTAAACTCCAACCTGTTTCAGATATCTTTTAGATGTTTTAAAGTCTAACCAACTGCTCCACGTTTTCCTGAAATTTTTTATTTTATCCTCCTCTATATGATATAACTCCTCCATCCTATAAATATTTTCAACTCTATTTATCAAATCATTTATTCTTGGCGGCTCCTGGGCTTGCCAAAACTTGAGAATCAAGCCCTTAGCCACACTGACTAAATTATATAATACACTGTTTTTATGCAGTTTCACTGAAGGAAGTTGTAAAATAAACACATCCATGGCTCTTTCTATATTGTGATCCCACATATTTCTTGAATATATTGGATTATTTCCTTCCTGTAGTCCTGTATTTTTGGGCAATCCCACCATATATGAGCCATTGTTCCCTTATTCCCACATCCTCTCCAACATAAAGGTGAAACATCTACTTGTTGCTTATGTGCCACACTTGGTGTAATATACCATCTCGCCAGACATTTGTAATTATTTTCAACTGTGCTCATATGCATTACCTCATGTGATAGTTTAAGTGTTTTACTCTTTTGTTGCTCATTCAGTTTTGTTCCAAGTTCCTTTTCCCATTTTTCCCAGAAGAAGGGAGGATCAGCTCTTTCCATATCTATAAGAATCTTATAGATCTTAGAGGTGACTTGTTTTGGAACTATATTTATGTTCAGCAATTTTTCAAATGGTTACAGGTTCTCCAGCATCCTAAGTGGTTGTTGGAGCCTTGAAACAAAATTACCTAATTGATAGTACCGCCACTCATCTAATGTGAAAAATAAATCTTTTTTCTTCTTTAAATCATGAAAAGTGTGCAATTTCCCTTTATTTAATATATCTTTCAAATGTGCATTTGTATCTTTAATCCATTTTCCAGAAATATTGTCCTTCCCTGGGGGGAAATACTCTGTTTCCACCAAGGGGGTCAATATTGAATTATATTTCCATCCCTTTTGCTTATAAATTGTATCCCGAACACTTAAAACTTTCTTAGTCAATGTACCAATATTCATATCCAATATGTGGAATTTATTTAATATCCAAACAATCTTTCCTAACCGTGCCTTATTCAAAAACCCTTCCATATTTACCCAACCTTTCCATTGTGCATTATATATCTAATCCACTATTCGTGATAATATTACCGCTAAATAATATTTCCTACTATTAGGCAAACCCAAATCCCCATTCCCTTTTGTCCTACACAATACCTCATAACTAATTCTCAGTTTCTTATTTGCCCATATGAACCTGAAGATCATCTTCTTTATGATCCCAAAGAAAGACCCTGGTAGATGCACTGGGAGCATATGAAACGTTTACAGGATTTTTGGTACTATCACCTTCTTTACCAGGTATATATGACCTATCCAGGAGGCTCCTCCTTTTGCAAGTCTTCCCAGCTTGTCCTTTATTTCAGTTTATTTATTTTCTGCTGCAGAGAAGAGACGAGCGGCCGGCCCGGTATTCTGACACGGCTGCAGCGGTGGGAATACCCACAACCCCCTGATGAAGCCGTGTGACCTGCGGAGTAACGCGTAGGCGAGGGGCTACGACGTCACTACACACCCGTGGATGGCGAGTATACTACGTGTGCGGCGCACACAGTTGTCTGCAGTTGATTTTAAACAAAGCAGTTTCTTATCTTATCTAATGTGAGTGCATTTGGGCACGCAATAAAGCATTTTAGTCCTTAAAAGGATAAGGCACTATGTCTGTACTTTTTTCTTGCTGAGGAACATCTAAGGAGGAGATAAAGAGCAGGAGAAGGAGTGAAAGATCCCTGCGGGGATAGTGGCAAGGGGGATAAGAGCATTGGGAAGCAATTAAGGGATACCCACCACTCTTCACATGGTGCAACAGAATTTCTAAAAGTTCCATATGTGAACAAAAAGCGAAGTAAGCCTGTTACAGGCTGAAAAGGAGGTGAGCGCATAACCTAATCACCATAAGAAATCACTGGGAATTGCAATTACTTATTTTTGATCACTTTTTGGGATTTATCACTTTTATACCAATAGAGACTTTTTTTATTTTTTATTCACTTTCACAATAGTTTTTTTTGGATCACATTATATTTTGGGACTATCACTATTAAGTTGGTACCAGAGACTTTATGTTTTTTATTATTATTGCTTTTTAATTTTATTGATTTGTTTGTCCTTTGCTCTAAATTATATATTCTGATAGTTGCATAATTTCTATATGGGTAATAATTGATAATAATTAGGAACGCGACATTTATTGAAAAATATATTTTTTGGTATGCACACATGATATGAGGATGTGTTTTATGTCAGCGAACCATATTTGATTATATTAAGTGGCTCACAAGTTATATTCAAATTTAATGATCCATTGACATTAACCACCGCTGACGGACCGCTATAGAGCCCTTTTATCCACTTTAACATTTTAGGCCCTAGACCCAGGAAAATTATCAGCTGTTTCTCTCTCTTTACTCTTTGTAAGAGGAGCAATGATCTCTTCCTTCTCTCCCAGGGATGAATCCTACCTGATCTAGGTGTATCCACTCTGACATCAGCTCTTTCAATCTAGTTGCTAATACCTTAGCATACAACTTTGTATCAATGTTTAATAAGATATGGGCCTATAACTAGCACACTGTGAGCTATCCTTCCCTTCTTTAAGTATGATAGTTATATGTACCTGCAATGATTCCAACCCCTCAGCTATTGCATTCATATAATCACACATTTTAGGGACCAAGAGATCTCTACATTTTTTAAAATAGCCCACAGTATATCCATCTGGACCAGGGCTCTTTCCTGTGGCCATATTCTTTAGGGCCAAGGTAATTTCCTCCAGGGTAATAGCTCTCTCTAGGGCTTCTAATTTTTCTGCTGCTATTCTTGGCATATCCACCTCATTTAAGTATTTCTGCCTATTTCTTTTCTTTTCGTCTTCTACTTCTTTTTGATTTCTGAGGCTCACATCGTACAGCCTACTATAATATTTTTGGAACCTACTAGCAGTATCAGTGGTAGTGTACACCATTTGTCCTTTACCATCTTTAATTTTTTCTATGAAGTTTTTAGATTTTTCCTTTAGCCTCTTCATTAAGTGTTTTATGGGTCAATTCCCCCACTGACATCTTTCTTTTGAGACCCTATTAAGTATCCTTCTTGACTCCTGTACCATAAGATCTTTTAGTTCTTCTCTTTTAAAAATTATCTTCTGATATAAGTCTGTGCCTATCTTCTTTTTATGTAACTGTTCTAACTTATAGAGCTCCTGCATCACCATCTTTATTTTTTACCCCGCATTCTTTCTTTTTTTCTACCCCTATCGAAATCAATATTCCCTTGATATATCTTTATGTGCCTCCCATATTGTGGCCACTGAAACCTCCTCTGACTCATTGAGCTAAAAAAATTGCTCTAATTCCTGCCTTAGCCTTCTCTCTATTTCAGAATCTTGTAAAAGCATCTCATTTAATCTCCACATAGCTATTTTATCCTTGTCCCCTCCTGTC
Organism: Staurois parvus; assembly: GCF_062004578.1. Classification (NCBI taxonomy): domain Eukaryota; kingdom Metazoa; phylum Chordata; class Amphibia; order Anura; family Ranidae; genus Staurois; species Staurois parvus. The sequence goes on from NW_028318510.1 coordinate 7,056,536, forward strand.
CGTAGTCTCATTGTGACAGGAACATGATCAGAGATGGATGTAACCTCTATGTTAGAACTAACCAACAACTCCAGTTGTCTATACTCGATCATTATATAATCCAGTCTTGAATACGATCCATGTACTGGAGAGAAGAAGGTGTAGTCTCTTTCTCTTGAATGGTTCACTCTACAAGTGTCCACCAATTGACATTGATATATCTTCAATAGTTTTAAATTCCTACTACCTTCTCTCTGCGTACCTGATAACGCATCCAACTGAGGATCCAGACACAATTTAAAGTCTCCTGCCACAACCAGAGTACCCTTCTTAAATTCAAAAATTCTTCTTGTTACTGAGTTTTTATTCGGACGGTAAATATTAGCTAATGTATATTCAAGTCCTTGTAATTTTCCTCTCAGGAATAGAAACCGGCCCTCTGGGTCCTCCACTCTCCCTTCCAGGGTAAAACGAAAATTTTTTGAAAACACAATTGCTACTCCTTTAGCCCTTTTAACTGGAGAGTCGGCATAGTACCACATTGGGTAGTACTTCGTATACAGCTTAACATTTTTATTGTGAGTTATATGTGTCTCTTGTAGAAACACTACATCTATGGAGTGTTGGTGAATTTAACTCATTATTTTATGTCTTTTTGATGGAGAGTTTAATCCTTTCACATTGTAAATCATAAACTTAATCACACTAATTTCTGGTGCTATTCCACTACCCTACCAAATTTCCCATCAGAGAGGCACAGATATAGATATCTTAAGATATGGACATTCTTTCTCCCCCCCCCAGCATCCCCCCATTCCCCCCCCCCTTTGGCTTACCTGTAGCCCTGGAATCTGTTGTGGGTTATTCCCAGTAGCAATTCCTAATTTGGGCTGAGACTCAACCCACACATGCCCACTCCAATCCCTAACTTGAATTATTAGTCTGATTGGAGTTTAACAGCATGTTCGGCCTCCAGGAAACCTGCCAAATCAAAAATTCTCTCTACCTCTTACTCCCTTCCACTCGTTATCTCAAATGAAGGGAGCAGGGATGAAGGAACCATGGTGCAGCTGGGAGAGGACGGGGGGGGGGGGGGGGATGGGGGGGTGGCAGCTGGAGAGAGGAGAGAGAAGAGAAAAAAAACCACAGAGAACATATTCTGCTCTGGGTGACACCTAGAGATTCTCTTCCTCTCCCCCCGGGCCCCTCCCCCCTGTCCTCCCCCATCAACTCCATGCCTCCCTACACTTTCTTCCTAGATGCCCGTTGCTCCTTTCTTGACCCTTGCCCTCCACTTTCTACAATCTTCTTCTAGCCAGTGTCTCTGGAGCAATGTCAGTGAAAATATGCACTATATGCAATATTCTCCTTATATTTTACTTCAATAGTATCACGCAAACTTTTCCATATTCTTTCTCTGTCTTCATAGTGATGGAATCAAACTATCACATCTCTGAGGCTTTCCACCGACACTCCTTGTGGTCGTCTGGTCCTATGTACTCTCTCAATTTTCACATTTTTTATCACTGATCTTACCATTATTGGATTACGCACCCTCTTTATTTTCTCCGTTAGATCCTCTCTCTGTTCTTCTTCTGGTAGACCCCAGATCCTTAGATTATTTCTTCTCTTGGTCTTCCAATTTAAATAAGAGCTTTCTCTGTTCTCTACACATCTCCTCCACCTGTGTTTTTAATTTATTGATTAATTGTGAGTGTATCTCCATTCTCCCCTCTACTTCTTCCACACGTGTTAATATCTGACCCAAATCATTGCGTAGTGTCCCCATCTCATTTTTCATAAACATCTCCAGTTTCGCGAACATTTCCGCCATCTCAGTCTTTGTAAATATTTGTGACATAGCTCCTTGTTGTTCCGTGACATTTTTTTCCATTACATTGTCCAGACCTATCGATTCATTGGTCTGGTTCCCTTCCCGGGACCTAGGTGACAATCTGGATTGATCTCCGTCTAATTTTCTAACCCTTTCTTGTTGTTTTTCCCGGGTTTGCTTCTCTGGCCTTTTCTCCTGGGGGGACAGATAATTTTTAATTGTACTGGAATTTGCATTCAATTGGGGGGGTTTTCGAGCCCCCTCCTTTAGCTGATTTACTCTTCATTCCTCTTCGGTGCTCCTGTTACTTTTCTATGATCACAGGCTTCTGATAGTTGTCACATAAATGGTCACCTAAGCATCCCAGAGCTAGTTTCTCTATTAAAATACAAATTTATCATCCCTGAGAAAAATCCCTATTTTTCGTTCTGTGATTTTTATGTCCCCTAATCAATTTCTTTTGGGGCCAGCTTAACTTAAACAGTTCCAGCAATCTAAGAGAACACCCCACAATATAGTCCTCATTCACCCCCACTGCTCAGGTATGTTTATCAAACATACATCAGGTCAACAGAAACTTAAATGTCCTGCCGTCATAATCACCCTCTGAACCGTCCCTTCGGTCCCTGTTTGCTCTTTGGTTCCCGCCGTAGCTCCCAAGCCACACTTCCTGACACACCTGAGGGGGTACTTCTATGGCTTGACAAAGATCTGGGGTGTTTCTGGGTCTCCTACAGTTAGTGGCTCAGCACAGGGTGGGATCCCATCAGAGCCCTGTCTCCTTTTCATCCGCAGAGCTTCCTGCTCTCCCAGACCTTTATGACTTTCCTGTCACATGGGAAGTCATCTGTCACCTGGGCACTCCCAGCCTCCTCCTTCTCCCAACTCACGGAGATCTCGGAACTCCTGTGGACGTCACAACTGCCTCCGACCGCCGGCCGTCCTGCCTCACCAGGGACCCAACTCCTGCAGGGTCTCCCAGCTCCACAAGGGCACAGCTGGGACCATCCGACCATTAAACACCGCAGCCAGCGGGTCCTCCCTCTGGTCAGGAATTAGGCTCTAGTGAGTGGCGAGTGCCTGGACTCATGCTGCACCATGTTTCGGCCACAAAGAGTCCACAAAACTAGTCTGTTTTTGATACTTCCTCGTACATACATAATTCACTGGCAATATAGGTTACTTGCTGGTGACAGTGAAATCAGCTCTAGTACATGGCCATACAGTCCTACGACTGCAAGGCACACAGCATAGAGAACATGACAGATCAAAGGCAGCAGCTCATTATGTTACCTTTCAATGACAGTTCTTGAACTGCCTGACAAATAACACTTGCTGCTGACAGATGTGCTCTGTTTGCTCCTAAGGTGTGGAGGAGAGGTCTAGCCCCACGTGGAGGCATCTTGATATCTACAGCTCAGTGCCACCATAATACTGCAGCAAGACAAACGTCAGACAAACTTTACACTGACAGCCCACCTTGAAGGGTTCTCCTCCACCATCCCAACCAAACATTTTGTGTGCTCAGATACAAGGCCCTCCACGGTCAGAACCAGTGTGAACAAGTGTGTCAAGAAAATATAGTTGTATTTTTTTTTGTATATGTGCATATATGTGGGTTTCGGAACCAGAATTATATAAAGCCTGAAGAAGGGATCTACGGCATCCTGAAAGCTTGTTATCTTCAATAGCCTAAGTTAGCTAATAAAGGGTATCACTTATAGAGTTAGTTCACCTTTTAGGGACATTTTACACGTACCCCTCTATGCAGCATCCCAAGGCCATTGCCATTCATTCTTCAGCTTTTAACCCCGTGCTGACGACCCACATATCAAGTGGATCTTTGTCCATGGGGCTGCATACCTGTGTTTGTGCTGGGTGCAAGCTGCATAGTGTGCTCTCAGCATGGAGGCCGACTGCCATCATCAGCTCTGGGTTTTGTAGTAACATTTGGGAGCCAGGAGTACCACTCTCAATCACATGATTGCTGTGCCAGCCTATGATTGGCTATCACAGGGATCAGGAACTGTACAACCTGCCCCTGTACTCTTACCTCTCTTGAATGGAAACAAAAGATACATTGTATCTTTGTATCATTGGAAGTGGAGAAAATGTATGTAAACAAAAAGTCTGTATAAAAAAAAATGGGTTAGAGTCAAAGTCAAGGCAAGGTCAAAGGTCATGGTCAGTGCATTTTAGGTAGGATTAAAAAAAAAGCTTTTTTTTATGTAGTGTTAGTGTCTGTGTGTTTTAGGTAGGATAAAATATAAAATCATAAAAATGCACACTATTGCTACTGGGCCCTTCAATACACATCTATGGTAGCACAGCGATCATCAGGAGTAATACAATATATTTTGTAGTTCTTTGGTAAATATACAGTTAAAGTTCAAGTGAAGGCCCAATTTGGCCTGAAAGAACAAGGTAAAATTCACCTGGATACACTAAGTAGTTGCCAAGATGTTTTGAGGTTTTATTAACACATGCCAAATTTGCAATGGAGGCACATAGCCCAGTAATGAGTATACATGGGAGCCTCCTTAGCTTGCTAAGGAAACATCTATAGCAGGGAAAAGGTGACAGCATTGGTGGAGGACTAGCAGAACAGCATAAGATGGTGTTTTCTGTGCAATATTGTTGCACAGAGCAGGTAAGTAAAACCTCTTTTTTATTAAAAAGAAAAATTAGACTTTAGTATCACTTTAAGGGGTGCTTTGTCTTTGCACACCTATAGGCCGTACAGTGGATTTCTGAAAAAACTTTAGCAGGATGTTTTAAGCACACCACCGACACCGAAAGATCAAATGCCCTGGCTCATTCAAAGACCTTGCATGAGCGGTGTACAATCCGTCCCTCTGTAGCTGCAGTGGCAGAGGGGTGTTGGCTGGTTAGATTGCCTGTATGGCCTACAGATATAGGGTGACAAAGCAGTGCTTTTGAAGAATAGATGGTAATGTACTTGGGTTGCTCCAGTACATTGTAGTTTTGTGGAAAAAGGCTCTAAATATAAACTGACCCTTTAAACACCAAACTTCCTGCAATTGTTTATGGCAAACATGGGACAATACTCTACTACTGCTAATTTTTACAAGATAAAATTTGCATCTTAAAGGTATGGACTTATGAAGTGACAGTTGTACATTTATAGTTCAGGTTTTTTTTTTCTGGCGTGTCCTGAACAGTGTTCTGGGAATGATATTACTACAGACCGCCAGTGATGACAGGTCTGGTACGGCATGATCTGATCTCTAGAGTTTGAACTGCCAGTCCTTAGATATTTCCAGAGCGCCAAGAGTTTGACTATATTCACATCTGAAGAAATAAAAATTGGCAACCTGATTTATGTGACCTTGTTCATATATCTATTTAGAAAATATATATAGTATATTGATTTAGTTGTGGTATAGATGATCAACATTTGCTAGTTTTTTGCAGCTCAGGTTGCCTGATCACATCTCATTGGGTCGTATAATACCTGAAGCAAATTCCACCTTTTCGCTATAATAAATAAATAATCATAATAATGAGCGCATATGTGCCAAAGCTGCTGAAGTGTCGATTTCTTGGTGTTCCTTTTGCAGTGAGTAGTGCAAAATGATCAGTAACTACAGATCACTTATACATTGACCACTAATGTTGGTGGATATCACAATTTGAAATGTCTTTATTTTTTTCTTATTCTTCATTTTAAGATTTTTACAGAAAATATTGTTCTCATATAGGAGAGGAGGGGTGTTAAAATGTATCTGCCCTGAGTGTCAAATGCCCAGGTATGCAACACTTCTTTACTGTTTTATTTAAAACTTTGAGCTGCAAGTACACTATATTGCCAAATGTATTAGGGCCAGCCCTCCAAATCATTGGATTCAGGTGTTCCAATCACCTCCGTGGCCACAGGTGTATAAAATCAAGCACCTAGGCATGCAGACTGTAAAAGAATGGGTCACTCTCAGGAGTTCAGTGAATTCAAGCATGGTACTGTGATAGGTTGCCACCTATAAAATAAGTCCTGTAAAATTTCCTTGCTACTAAATATTCCAGAGTCAACTATTAGTGGTATTATAACAAAGTGGAAGCAACTGGGAACAACAGCGACTCAGCCACGAAGTGGTAGGCCAAAAAAAAAAATGACAGAGCGGGGTCAGCGCATGCAGACAGTCACCAACTGTCAATAGCTAAAGACCTCTAAACTGTGTGTGGCCTTCATATTATTACAACAGTGCATAGAGAATGGAATAGGTTTCCATGTCCAATCAGCTGCATCCAAGCCTTACATCACCAAGTGCAAGGCAAAGCATTGGTTGCAGTGGTGTAAAGCACGCTGCCACTGGACTATAGAGCAATGGAGACGTGTTCTCTGGAGTGACAAATGACGCTTCTCTGTCTGGCAATCAGTTGGATGTGTCTGGGTTTGGAGGATGCCAGGAGAACGGTACTTGCCTGACTGCATTGTGGCAAGTGTAAAGTTTGGTGGAGGGAGGATTATGGTGTGGGGTTGTTTTTCAGGGGTTGGGCTTGGTCCCTTAGTTCCAGTGAAGGGAACTCTTAAGGCGTCAGCATACCAAGACGTTTTGAACAATTTCATGCTCCCAACTTTGTGAGAACAATTTGGGGATGGCCCCTTCCTTTTCCAACATGACTGCGCACCAGTGCACAAAGCAAAGTTCATAAAGACATGGATGAGCAAGTTTGGGGTAGAGGAACTTGACTGGCCTGCACAGAGTCCTGACCGCAACCCAATAGAACACCTTTCGGATGAATTACAGCAGAGATTGCGAGCCAGGCTTTCTCGTCCAACATCAGTGCCTGACCTCGCAAATGCGCTTCTGGAAGAACGGTCAAACATTCCCATAGACACACTCCTAAACCTTGTGGACAAGATTATGACTTCAGGTATAGGTTTATGGGAGGATTGGGATTATGTATATCAAATACTTATAGCAGTATCATACATATACTGTAGCAGTAAATTACACACAATTTTTAAGCATATGCCAAAAACCAGGATTAAAATTGCAATCAAAGGATGTGCATGGGGCAATATTTATAATATACATTTATACAGAACATGTATGGGACATGCAATATTTAGAATTTAGCATTCAATTGTAATACCTAAGTGAAGCATTGTAAAAATGGGACCTTTGTTGAATAAACTGTATAGTGGATACCTTAGAACTGTTCCTGAGGGGTAATTAATTTGCAGATGAATTACCTTTCAGGATCCCTCCAATTTTTTCAGTCCAGTACACACTTTGTTCATCAGTACCAAGACATTCTGTACATGTATCCAATATACAGGTTACTCCACAAAAGTTCCCTTTTTACAATGCTTCATGTATGTATTATATTTAGGAAATACTTTACATTATACTTTTTGGTGCTAAGTTCTAAATATTGGAAATATTGCCCCATGATTGGAATGATGAGCCTATGCTTACAGTTGCATTTAACCCCCTTTTTATAAAACTTGCTGACAGGCAGAGTATTTCTGACAGAAGAGACCCTATTGATCCACCCCTATCAGTGTCAGCCCATTTAAGCCACAAAAAAGATGGAACCTGGAAGGAAGACCAGGCAAAGATGGAATCACCCAAGACCAGACGGATCGGTGACACTGCATCCCTGGAGGGCATCTTTGGCAGGTAAGTCTGCCATAATGTGATAATATGCGGTAATATGCATACTAGCACATTATGGCATAACTCAGTTGAGACCACTAGAAAAAAAAATATAGCAGAGTTTGCTATCACTTTAACAATTGTGTGTATGCTACTCCAAGAATGTATTACTTTTATTATATCTGAGATCTGAAGGTGCATGCATTGGGGGGCTGATCTGAGGTGCAAAGGTGCAGAAATTAGGGGTGATCTGAAATGTTTATCTGATACTGTAGGGCTGTGAAAGACAGAGACAGGGATCACACAGCTTGCTTTTAAGTAAATATGAATATGATTTGTATGTGCACCAGTTAATCAATTTTTTCAACCTATTGTATAGCTGGGCTGGTAATGGCAAGTTAAACTCATTAATTATTAGGTAACAGTTATGAGTTTACCTTGCCAGCAAAACTGTGAGTACAAAAATTGAAAACTAACTAAGACTACAGCGCACTGTTGTTCACTGACACTCCAGTTGTTTAATACTTACAAAATATGTCTCTCAGTGTGCGAAAGGTCACTGATCAATATTTATCATAGTCTTTTATGTGTTATATGTAGCCTTGATGAAGAGGGGCCCTTTAAACCCCCAAAACATTTGACTTTTTATAACAAAAGAGACTGAATAAAATTGAATATGGACTTTATACATTCTGCTTTTGCTGCCGTCCTTCTTGTACACCCAGTCCCTACTCAAGCAAACAGTTGACCTTTGGCCACCACTCCTGGCAGAGCTGCCTAATGAGAATCACTCCCTCTTCACTGCTTAAGACATCTACTACTTAGATACTACTTACACATCTACTGGGCCAGCAGGGACCAGCTGAGATTCGATCCATCTATGGGCAGGGTGATTGTACCTAAGTCGATCCATCAATTGACTTGGGTACAACCAGCATGTCGGATTTTTAGCATGCGATTATTGCCAGAGGTTATAGCTGATAGCAGTAATCAATGTGTTCTCCCAGCAGGGACGGCTTCCCATGCCCCCCAGCCCCGCAGCGAGGAGAACACAATAGCTCAATGGGAGGGATTCCTCGATCAACAGTGACTGTGTTGATGAGGGAATTAAGCGATTTACATAAATCTACGGCCTGCCTAAGAGATCCAAATTCTACTGTTTTTTACTGTTTGTGTCCCCATTGGGGAGATTTCCCCCATCTCTCTTTGTGCTGGTGACCATTGTAACTGAGACAGAAACTGATGGGAAATTCAAAATTTGTCTCAGAACAAGAGGTGAGGAAAAATCGTCCAGTGTCACTAGGGTCATTTCTTCTGGTGACAACTATCAGAGAAGCAAATTCCCTTCAATTTGCAGAGATTTTCTCTTATTTCCTGTTGTATCTCTGAGACAGGAATTAAGAGGAACTCTCCCCAATAGGACATAGATAGCAAGAAATAAACCAATAGGGGGTTTAAGTCTTTCAATTCTCTATTCGGAACAAAAATAAAAGCATTAATTACACTGTTCAACAGGTAAAAAGTTTTGGGCATAAAATTAGCTAATCTTACATAATTTTGGGGTGCTGAAAACGAAAATGACCCTAAAAATGTTGATCGGCTCTAGTTTCCATGATATATTCACCCATCTAATGACGTAAGCCATTCAAAATTATGATGCAACTTCAGCTGCATATTGCGCAATTGATACTGGTGACCAATAGAAAATTGCATGTATACTGAGATGATGCAATATTAGCCTTTAATTGCATCACTTCACTGCATAAAAGCTGCAGTATCTGTAGCTGATTGTAGTTGGACAGCGTCTTTACATTTCGTTTTATGCTTATATAGGCTACTCAGTAATGCCTCGAACTTGTGTGAATAAAGCAGATAATTTCTGCTATATCTGCGGTGAAATAACTTTTATCTCACAAAAAAGGAGGATAACAGGAATGATTAAGAAAGCCTACAACTTGTATTTTGGCTGCAAGATAGGAGACCAGGACAAGAGCTGGGCACCACATATATGCTGTAATTCTTGTGGGACGGCACTGGAGCAATGGTTGAATGGAAAAAAGGCATCTATGCCTTTCGCTGTGCCAATGATTTGGAGAGAGCCAACAGATCATGTTAGTAATTGCAACATGTCTCTAAAAATTCATTTTCTACATTCGCATCTGGATTTTTTCCCACCAAACTGTGGAGCAGTGAGTGATGAACACGGAGAGCGCTTCCATCAAGACATTGCAGCTATGGAAAGAAGATATCAAGGTAAATGGAGCCCATCAATGCTTGCTGACTATTGCTGGACAGTTGTAAGAGATAGCCCTTTCCTCGAATACAAGAGAAAAGCCAAGAGAAGCAAAACCAACACAAACTGAAGACAAAACTAGTGAGAATCCTAAGTATTAAAATGATTCAACTTAGCTTATGGCTATAATTTTTCTTGGTAATCCTATGCAATATATTATGCCATTTAGGCTTTGTTATGTAGTCAATATCACTTGCTTTATATTTGTGGAAAGACATCTATCTATATAATTATTGTGCATTATGTAGTCATTACGCCTATAGTAGAAAACTTTCCGTTTACAGAAAAACTAGAGCCAATTGACAAATTTCATTGTTATATTTGAACTCAGAATGTGAAATTCATTAAGAAATGGATCCTTTTGTTTCCAAAACTGGCAAAAAATAAAAATTTGTTGAACAGTGTTATAAATACACTTTAATAAAATCTAGCCTCATCTTTTCAGTGCCAGAGACAAGCTGACTGTTTAATTGGATTACTATGTGGCAAATGAGGTTTAATGTTGATAAATGTAAGGTTATGCACTTGGAGGCTAAGAATATGCATGCATCATACATACTAGGGGGGTACAACTGGGGGAATCAATGGTGGAGAAGGATCTGGGGGTTCTGGTAGATCACAAGCTTAATAATGGCATGCAATGCCAAGCTGCATGCTCTTGCATGCTCTTGTATTAAAAGAGGTATAGACTCCAGAGAGAGAGATATCATATTGCTCCTGTACAAATCATTAGTTATATCTCATCTGGAATATGCAGTTCAGTTTTGGGCACCAATTCACAAAAAGAACATTGGGGAACTGGAGAAAGTACAGAGAAGGGCAACCAAACTGACAAGAAGCATGGAGTAGATCAGCTATGAGGAAAGATTAGAGGAACTGAATTTATTCTCTCTTGAGAAGAGGAGATTTAGGGGGATATGATTAACATGTATAAATACATCAGTGGTTCATATAGTTAACTCAGTGTAGAGTTATTCACCCTGAGGTCATCACAGAGGACAAGGGGGCACTCTTTATGTCTGGAGGAAAAGAAATTTAATCTCCAAACATGGAAAGGTTTCTTCACAGTGAGAGCTGTGAAAATGTAGAATAGACTCCCTCAAGAGTTGGTTCTGGCCAGCTCAGTGGATTGCTTCAAAAAAGGCCTGAATTCTTTCCTAGATAAACAGAATATAACTAGAAAATAAACCCTGTAAAAGACTGCAGCTATCCTTCTGAGGTAAGTAAGCAACTGGTGCTGGGGATTTTAGTGAAGATTATTTCAGGAAGGTTAGTGAGGGTGGATTAGACTAGAAACCAGAAGCCATGGTCTCTGGTTTCCCTACTCTCCACCATGACCGGATCTAGGGGGTGCTGGGGTGGGCTACACCCCCCACAGATTTCGGTTGTTACACCCCAGGCCGGTCTTTCCATTACAATATTATATATATATTGCTGCCACTCTCCCTCGAAAATCAAAAAATTATATAGTATCACCCCTAATCCAGTGACAAGCGGCGCATACATTTCAGAATGCTATCATTAAACATCAATTAACATTCATATATTGTGTCATTCTTTGTCTTCACCATTACTGATGTAACAGAAAATACATAAATGAATAAAATTATAATAAAATAACTGAGTATGACACAAAATTGTGACAGTCCGCGTATCCTGTGAAAAAATATATAAAAACTCAGAAAAAGTCCTGTGATAGAAAATAAAATAAATTGTTGAAATGAATTCATAAAGAAAAAATTAAAGTCCAGTGTTGAATTGAATTCATGTGACGTCAAGTGTTGAAACTCTGTGCTGAGCCCACCATGCACCCCCACTCAGGTGTGCACTCACCAGAAATAGCCTTTTTTAAAGCATAATCAAGAGGATATCCATTAACTGGACTAGGAGGTTGCTCCAAGAATCGCCCTTCTAAGACTGGTTGCCAGGATTATTGAAAAAATCCACTCTACCATATCATGGAAAGAGAAGACAAATATCCGCTCCAATAGTATATTAACCAAGATAAATGACTTTATTGCTCCAAGTAATGCACTTACAACATTAAAAACATCAACAAGCCCAAATGATCAATCCTAGTGTCACGCAGATACCGCATGGTGCTTTCACCACCTCCGGAACTGCCGTCACGTCACTTCCGGTTACGGATCTACGTCACTTCCGATCTGCCGCACCATCACGCCCTGATGCGTTTCGTCATATCTCGACTTACTCATAGGGGTCTTTCCATTACGCTGTGCCTGGCCACTGAGTGCCTGGGGTTGCTCTGGGGAGAGCAACCTGGAACAGTGAAGCCTGCAAAGGAGAAATGACAGGAGAGAGCCGGGAGGTGCAGGCTGTCCTTTCCTCTTCTGTACGTGGAACAATTTTCCATAAAGCAGATGACACAGGATCACTCTTACATCAGCATATTCAGTGTTTGATTCATTCCCTGCTCCCTGCTGCTGAAAGATGAGTGGTTATTTGAGGAGATAGTGAATGTGGGGGGATGTGTGCTGGAAGTAGGAGGGTGATTGGGGGGGGGGGGTGGTTGTGCTAAAAGAGGGGGCATTTGGGTAAGATGGTAGGATTATTTTCTGCTATGAAGGGTATTTGTGCTAGGTGGGGGATTGGAGGGAATTTGTGCTAGGAGAGGGGATTGGGGGCATTTGAGTTAGGAGAGGGAATTGAGGGGAGGATTTGTGTTAGGAGGGGGGATTTTTGTTAGTAGGGGGGATTGGTGGGATTTTGTACTAGGATCGGGGATTGGGGGGGGGTTGTGCTAGGAGGGAGGATTGGGGGGCTTTGTGCTAGAATGAGGGACTGGGGGTGTGCTAGGAGAGGAATTTTGGGTGGAATTCATGCTAGGAGGGGGGATTGGGGGGAATTTGTGCTAGGAGAGGGGATGGGGGGGAGGAAGGATTTGTGCTGGGAAGGGCAATTTGGAGGGGGTTGTGCTAGGAGGAGGAATTTAGGGGTATTTGTGTTAGGAGGTGGGATTGGAGGATTTATACTAGAAGTGGGTACTTAGGGGAGAAGATTTGTGCTAGGGTGGAAAATTTGAGGAGAAAGAGGATGTGTGCTAGGAGTGGTGAAGTAGAACTACAGGTGAAGTTTTATTTTTTTGGGGGGATGGGGTTGCAAGTAGCTGGTCTTGCCTATGGCGCACTAGTCCTGACTAATGGCTTACATTTTGTTTCTCAATAAAAAAGGAGGTAATACTTACCTGTTCTGTGCAGCGATATTGCACAGAAAGGTCATGTTCTTCCTCTTCTAGCAGTCCCCGCTGGTGGTGTCAGCTTCTTCCTTATGCGGGTGCCTTCTTTATGAAGCTGGGTGCTAAGGAGGCACACATGCATGCAAGGTCCCAAGTCGGGCTTTCTGTGTCCATAGAAGTGCACGGTCCCAGTAGGCCACACTCTTGCTCCCTTCTCACAGGAGTTTTACTGATGACAGCAGGAGACTATGGCTCTGCTGCCCTGCCCTCAGTGTCCCTTGTGAAAGCAGTAAGTGAGAAAAGTGGTGCTGGAGATATAGAGCAGGTATGTGTTATGGACAAAGGTAGGACAAGTAGTGGGGTATTTTTTTTACCTTAAAGTGGTTGTAAAACCTTGCATATACCCTGCATATATTGTACTTGTTTATCTGCAGTCTTCTATTCTCTACATCCATTCAAAGTCCAGAATTTATAAAGCTTTTCTGAGCTTCCAGAAAAGAGGGGGTGGAGAGCTGAAGTTACACTCTGCAGAGCCCAGTGAGGAGAGATCCGGGAGCTGATTGGAGGAAGGGGACACACCCCCTCCACACAGCTCACAGGACAGATCTGAGGCTGTCAATCTGCTGGAGATCTCTCCTCTGCCCCCATTTTTATCTATGTGTCAGGAAAACTTGTCAGAAGTGACTCATGCTGATAGCATATAGACTCAGCTAATTGCTGATAGAATTGAGGCTGCAGAGAGGAATGACACTTGCTCCAGTGCTCTGGACTGAGACAAGTACACACTATACAGGGGTATGCTTTGTTCATATTTCATGTCTGAGGTTTAAAATCACTTTAATGGACAACGGACAGTGCTCTTCTAAAACACTAATGCAGATTTTCTTACTCTTACATTTATTTCCAAATAGTACATTAATAATAATGCACAGTCCTGTACAAGTACTCTTTCTCAAAATAAATAGCACATTTGCCTATTTTTAGCAAAGTGCAAAGATTGCTTATTTGTCAGCTTAATGGTAAATGTCGTCCAGTGTCACCTTGGAAAATATTTTATGCTATTAACAACTCTGACTAAAAATTAAAACAATAAAATCATTATTCTTCAGCAACATTACTTCATTTATTTGAGTGTTGTGAAGGTTAGCGGAAAATCTTGCTAGGCAGCATGTCAGAAAGTGTTAGCGGTCATTCAGGACCCTGTACTTCTACTGCCTGTTCCAGTGTGTGTAATATGTCAGCATATACAATGTAAGTGGTTCCCCGAGTACAGCCTATCTTTGTCTCCAGTGCTTTCCCTGTATTCTCCTCTTACAGAGCAAGGCTATGCTTCGGTGCCTTTGGCATTATAGCGAATGTATAGTGGTTTTGTAGCTGTTTTTTTTATGGCCTAGATTAAAAAAAAAAATTATGAAAAAATATTTTTTATTCAGTTAAATATAAAATACTGCACACAAATATTATGTCGTTTTCTATCCAACCAGCAGGTGCAGCTTTGTTTTTATTCTTTGCCTCTATTTAAACAAATGGTTATTTAGAGATCTCCATAGCTCAAGCTAAAATATAGACATGCATATGAATCAGTGAGAAGAATGATTCATCCTGTAGCAGACACCTGTGTCCAATAATTCAGTCAGACAGACAGAGCCCCAAATCTGGTAGTGTCTACTGTGCTGTCTCCCTAGTTAGCCCGCAGTGCTGCTAGAGTCCTTTGTCATGTATTAAATGGCTTTTTTGTAAATATAGAGCATATACACCATTCAGTCATAACAATATGACCACCCACCTAATATTGTCTAGGTCCCTCTTTTACAGATAAGACAGCCCAGACCCATTGAGGCATGGACTCCACTAGACCTCTGAAGGTATGCTGTGGTATCTGGCAGCTAGTGTATGTACTTCAATCTGTCATGATTTCAGCCTCTTATAATGCTCTGTACAGTATCATTCAGTCTAGTAGAGAGAAGGGCAGCACTAGTGTAGCACTACCCCCTTAAGAATCGCTGAGTATTCGGGTCCCCCTATAGTCCTATACATCCAGGCAACACACATTTCCTTTAGACTTGCATCAGGAGACAGTAACCAGTCCTTGAGCTTTGTTTTGAAGTTTTATTAGGGGTACTAGAACTTGGATGGGGTGAGGGGTGTGTGGGATGCCCAAGGACATTGGCAACAGATGACAAACTTCTTAGCAACTATGTCTAAGTCTTTACAGCAAAACGTCTTCTAGAGAGCTGGCCAGCATCCCTGAATCCCTGGGCAGGGGATCCAGTGCCCATCACCGCAGTGTGAATAGTCTTGGGTAAAAAGCTAATCCGGTTTCCCACCAGAGTGCCTCTTTCTCCTTGCTGGCCCAGGGGATGCAGGTCTACTCACTTGGTCCTTCTTCTGTGTTGCCAGGGAGTCAGTGGCTGGCACCAGGCCTTCTAGCTGGGCCGCTCCTTCCCTGCCACACAGGTGGTCCGCTCTATGGGGGCCGGTGAAGTCCCAAGCTTTCCTCAATCTAAGGTCTCTCTGCCTGAGGTGAGCCCCTTTCCCATTTGGGCCCCCTTTGCAAGCTTCTGCATCTCTTCTTCTCTCACACCTTTCACCTGACTCCCTCTCCTACTCTCCTGTAGCTGAGCAGGTTCAGTTACTCTTAAAAGTTGTCCTGGCCCCTTGCCAACCCTTGCCCCTTGCCAACCCTCCTGTTGGGGACCAGCCACTCCTCAGATCAACCCACAGCTTCTAGACCTTTCTCCAAAGTGCTAGAGCAGGGGGAAATTCCAGAGGGCTGGTCTGCAGAGCCTCTCAGCTCTTACCAAAATTTTACCCCTGCTAGCTATCACACTCAGGCTGCTAATCAGCCCTAACTAACAATTGTAGTCTAGCTTCCCCTAGCTAACTAAGAGGGTGCTACACTAGGGGCCACTCCAATATGCTGCAGTGTTGCCAGGATCATGCTGACAACAGAAGAGAGCAGGGTGAGCAAAGGGGTGAAATGCAACTGCGCCTTCACTGTCCAATCACAGGTTGGTGTTAGAGAGGTGACCTAGCTTTATTGCTTAATTGCGGCAGAGAATAGGTCGATCATCAGCCTGCCTGTGTCTCAGGGCTGGATAGACAGAAATATGAATCCTTTACAAAATTAAACTGTATATTTAGCTGTTTGCCTGGGGTTCAGCTTTAAAATTCATAAAATGAAGTCTTAGATCTGCCAATACTGTCTGATTGACATTAAACTTTACTACCAAATTTGTTAAAATTTGCAGGCAAGCCGATGCAAAAGTACATTTTTTCTTTCTCTGCCTTTGCCAAGAGAGACGTGTTTGAACCTATTTCAGGTCTTATGTCATCAAGTTGTGATCAGATTACTCCCTCCTGATTGCAGAAGCAGCTTATCCGTGTCACGCTTACAGTGCCTGCAGCCACCACCTCCCCGATGCAAAGGCTGCTTCATGCTCTGATCACAGTGTGACTCTACTCTGTCCAGCAGACCAAGTCAAGTCATAAAAAAAGATTGCCGCTCTCACATGAATATGACCTTTCTCATAGCTGCAGGTCCTGATGACAAGATAGAAATATAATAGAATATTCATTAGGAGAATCCTCAATGGATGGAGATTTCACAGCCGGGGGGAGTCCAACAGAAACTAATTGCCAGCCAATAGTCATTGATTTTAATTTAGCACACCACGGCTGGTCATTAGTTACTTATCGTCTCATTTCACCACTGCAAAAAGTGTTTCATCTTATTAATCGACTTCAGGAACTATGGCACTGAGTTATGGAGAAGTGAGGGCAGATTTGTAAAAATGAGGCTGTTGTTTTTAGCAACCAGTCAGTTTTTTAATTAAACATGGTATTAATTATTATTATACAGTATTTATATAGCGCCAAAGGGTATGCTCAGTGCTGTACAGTAGCAAGGGGGACAGAACATGAGACAAGACAGTAACAATACAATACACGAAGGTTTCGAGGGCCCTGCTCTTTCGAGCTTACAATCTAGGAGGGAGTGGTACAGGAGGAGATGGCTGTGGGGGATGGAGTGGTGGGAGGAGTGGAGGAGGTTAGTTGTTAGGTGAGGTCAGGTGTTAGGTGAGGTTGGGGTAGGCTTCCCTGAAGAGGAGGGTTTTCAGGGTGCGTCTGAAGGTGAGGAGGGTAGGTGACAGTCTGATGGATTGGGGTAGGGAGTTCCAGTGTATAGTACATATGTAGTTTACACAGAAGATACAGGGGAAATTCTATCTAGGTTTGAGTGGCATACTTATAAAGAAGCTAACGATGAAAGGCATATGTGGATCTCTAGCAACTATATTTGTTTTCAACTTTGTCCAGCTTGGCACAATCTTAAACTTTTATCTGTAGGGCTGCTGGAGATGCCGTGCTATACAGTGCTCAGCATAAATGTGTACACCCCAACAGATGTGTCAGAAAACCTTTATTTTCCTTTCAGAATCAGTATTTTCTATGGGACACTATACTACAAAATACTCCCACAAATGCAGGTCATTGATTGCAAACAAGATTTGTTAATTTGCACACACAAAAAAATATTTTTCCTAACAAATTCATTCAAGAACATGTTGAAAATGTTAACACACCCCAATGAAAGTCTTAGGATCAAAGCTACATTTTTTACAACAAGACCCTAATTAACAAGAATGTAACTACAGTTGAGTCTAATTATTCAATAAACAGGTGTCCAGCAGACAGTTGATTATAAAAGGGTGTTACTTAACAAAGAAAACCCTTTCCCATTTCATGCTGTCAGCAATGGGACCACATGGCAGAGAAATGTCACAAGGCCTGAGAAAGAAAATAATTTCTTTACACAAGAAAGGTGAAGGCTACAAGAAGATCAGCAAAGCTTTACTTATCAGTCAGAATACTGTAGCAAAAGTGATACAAAAGTTCAACAAAAATGGAACTGCAACCATTTCACAGAGACAACCAGGCCATCCACGGACGTCAACACCTCGACAGGTGCGTCTTCTGTTGAGAAGGGTTGAAGAAAATCCTCATGCAAGTTCACTGCAGTCAAAGTCAAACTGGGGGGATTGTTTCCCGTGACGTAATATGGCATACACTGTAGAGGAATGGCATGCATGGGTGTCGTCCATGAAGGAAGCCTCTCCTAAAGCCCATGAACAATAAAGCCCTCCTAGAATTTGCCAGGGCCCATGCTGAAAAAGAAGATGATTACTGGGACTCTATATTTTGAAGTGATGAGACCAAGATAAATGTTTTTGGAACTGATGGCTTCAAAAATGAATGGCGTCACAAAGGTGAGGAGTACGAAGAAAAATGCATAGAGCCTACAGTGAAACATCGTGGTGGCAGTGTACATCTATGGGGCTGCATGAGTGATACTGGTGTCGGGGGCTGCATTTCATTGATGGTATCATGAATTCACAAATGTACTGCTCTATATTAAAAGAGAAGATGCTACCATCACTCTGTGCCCTAAGTCATCGTGCACTTTTCCAACATGACAATGATCCAAAACACACATCTAAAGGCACTGTTGCATTTCTGAAGAAGAACAAGATGAAAGTGATTCAGTGGCCAAGTATGTCTCCTGATCTGAACTCAATCGAACACCTGAAGAGAAAAGTTGAGCATCACTCTCCATTGAGCATCTAGGCTCTAAAAGAGGTTGTTCTTGAAGAATGGAAAAAGATAGATGTGGCAATATGCCGCCAACTTGTTTAATCCATGCCTAGAAGACTTGGTGCTGTCCTTACAAATCATGGAGGTCATACAAAATACTAGATGTAGTAGTTTTTGTTGTGGGGTGCGTTCATTTTTGCATCAACTAATTTGAGTAAAACTGAAGATGTTGTAATCCAAGTTATATTATTAACCTTACTTCCATGTAATGAGCTGAACAAATGTTCTATAAAATTCAGTTTTAACAAAATGTTGGAAATTGTTCTTGTGTTTATTGAGATATTGATTAAAATCTTACTTTTCAAAAGGGATGTACTCATTTATGCTGAACACTGTATACAGTGATAATATAATAGGTAAAATACCGCTTCCATTCAAAAAGACCCCAAAATCTCTCCTTTACCTTTAAAAGCAAAAGATCAAAAAAAAAATTGTTTTTGATCTTCTGCTATTAAAAAAAAAAAATTGTTTACATCCGGCCTGGACCAGAAGTGAGGTTGCTTCGGTTCTTCAAGGCCATAGAGGCAATGACAGACAATAGAGTCTCTCATTAGCTGTGTGACCAGTTGGCTGCAGCGTCGGTTCGTTTCTCGGGTGCACCAGTTGTTTCAGTAAGCGGCAGGGAAAGGGGGGAGTCCCCTCTTGCCGCTACTGAAAGTGATCCAGTGGCTAATGAGCCACTTGGACCACTTTCATGGGAAATCCAGCTGCCAACTGAAAAGAAAGAGATACTGGGGTTATGGCTGATATTTTCAGCCATAACCCTGGTAAACCACTTGCAAACCACAACGTATATATACATTTTGCAGTTGGCAAGTGGATAAACAGTGATAGCCATGATTTTCTGAGTACTGCTCAAGCAGATTTCTTTCTGCACACTGAACACAGAGGGTCACTCTCTGATTGGACGTTGAGAGATTGAAATGTCATCCACCCCTCCTCCAATCACAGAATATCTTGTAGTTACAGATAGAAATACAAGGCATTCTCTGAATGACAGCAGTGTCATTAGAGAGACAATCTATATTCTGCGTGCAGAGGGGAAAAAACTCAGGCTGGACCAGTGTGAGTTGGTAGTAAAGATAATTGCTGGACTTCCACACACACATATATACACTTTATTTGCTAAAATAAAATGATGTCATATTTGTAATGCTTATAATAATAAAGGTACTGTGGGAAATGCACTGATGGCAGAAAGAAAACTGATGCAACCTCGCAATTGTTGAGGAATGCCATTTACAGAGCTGTAAAGCCCTGCTGACATGTTCGCTGTATATTTTAATTTGTATACTTTTCCATTGTTTGAGATGTGTAAATGTTTACATTGCAGACTGTGTACATATATGGGATGATAGAGCAAGGTAAAGGTGATGCAGAGCATCCCTATGGAGATACCACAATATCTGTTATACTCTGTATTAAATGTTAGTGGTTTCTCTGGTTTGCACGTTCACAGTCTTCCAGAACTGCCCTTATGGATGGGCAGTGCTGTAGCATAGTGGTTATCACTGCTATCTTGCAGGCGCAAGGTCCTGCTCTAAATTCCCAGCAGGGTCTTTATCTGTCTGGCTTGTCTTCTGTCCATTTGATTGAGCAACTCAATAGCTCCACCCTGACTAGTTTACTCAAACATTATGTTCTCAAAAGGCAAGGACGCTATGCCATGTCATGTCCTTAATATATACTCTCCTGGCATATAGGATGACTAAAACAAAGCAAGAACCAAACTTAAATCTGAATCAAAGATGGCCACTGCAATACCAAGCCTCAGTTTAAATTTAAGATGGCCACCGCAATACCATAAAATGACCAAGCCTCTTTCTGGATTCAAAATGGCATCTGAAGACTAAATACCGTTACTTACTCCATCTTGAAAGTCATGATTAAAAAAAAACACATCAAACACTTCTCCTGATAGATTATGCACATGCCCATAACATCCCTTTATGTCTCGTGATGATCGATGCGGAAAAAGCATTCGATCGTGTTGACTGGCAGTTCCTCCAATTGTCTCTGCAACAGATTGGGTGAGGTCCTCAAATGCTAGCAAGGATATTATCCTTGTACTCTTCTCCATCTGCCAGAATCAAGATCAATGGCTCCCTGTCTCCAGCGTTTTCAGTCTGGAATGGCACCCACAAGGGTGCTCCTTATGCTTTCTTTTCGATGTACTTGCTATGGAACATTTGGCAGTAGCCCTACGGTGCAATCCCAACATCAATGGAATATCAATGGGCCCCCTCCATGCTAAATTGGCCCTATTTGCATATGGTCTTCTTTTTGTAACACAGCCACACATCTCACTACCCTGTATATTGCAAGAATTCCACAAATTCGACCTGGTCAGCAACTTAAAAGTGAATTATACCAAATCAGAACTGCTGAATATCTCCTTAGCCTCGGAAGGCTTACAGCGAATTTCCTCCACATTTCCTTTGAAAAGTGGTTCCACCTCTATCAGTTATCTAGAAATTCAGATACCTACAGAGTTGTCCCAACTCTATTTGATGAACATTCTGCCTTTACTCCATAGGACTCAAGCAGACTTATCATCTTACGCCACCAACCGATTGTCCTGGTTAGGCAAAGTAAATACCTTGAAGATGGATGTTCTTCCCCGCTTTTTACATAGTTACGTAGTTAGTCTGGCTGTAAAAAGACAAAAGTCCATCCAGTTAAACCATTAAAAAAAAAAAAGTTATAATCCTATACCCACAGTTGATCCAGAGGAAGGCAAAAAAAAAACAGCAAAGCATGATTCAATTTGTTCCTGCAGAGGAAAAAAAATCCTTCCTGATCCCCTTAGAAGCAATCTCTGGATCAACTTTATCTATAAATGTTAGTAACCAGTTATATTATTCTGTGTATCCAAGAAAGAATCCAGGCCTTTTTTAAAACAATCCACTGAGCTGGCCAGAACCAACTCTTGAGGGAGTCTATTCCACATTTTCACAGCTCTCACTGTGAAGAAACCTTTCCGTGTTTGGAGATTAAATCTCTTTTCCTCCAGACGAAATCTATTTCAAGCGATCCCTAGCCATCTCCCCTACTCTTTCTTTGAGAAATGACGCCGTCTATTTTCCACCTTCATCTAGAATACATGCCCCCCCTGGATTCATTTGACTATGCTCTCTCTTCTTAAAGTTAGGGGGGGAGGGAGCCCCAGATGCCTCTCTCTACCATAAAGCAGCTGTACTTACCTGAATCCTAGATTGGATTCATAACTTCATGTGTTCTTTTCCAAGCTGTACCGTGGACCTCACGTTCTTATAGTCAAAACCTTTCGGTCCTTAGCAATCTTAGTAGACATACTCTTCATATATGGGACCACGGTATGTCTACATATGGCCTTTCTAAATACGGGACCCTTGACCCCGTTCTTCGGGACCCCAGCTTTCCCCCGGCTCTCTCTGTCTCCGGATTTGGAGAATGGAACAAGACCACAGAAGACTTACCCAGGTCCTTCATGTGGACCCATCTCTGATGTCTATTTCTTTCCTTCTCTTCCTGTTATTTTCACTTCGCCAACAGAATTTGAATCCATTTTATTACAATCCGAACCTCCCACCCATGTAGTATCTCAATTATATTCACTTGTTCTAAGTGCATCATCTCCTGATTTTCCTCCGTATACTCACGCCTGGGAAGAGGGCTTGCAACACTACATTCCGCCTTCGAACTGGCAAAAGTGTTTTATTTTGACCCACAAACTCTCCCTGGCAGCCAAAACTCAGGAAAAAGGGTTTAAACTAGTAACTAGATGGTATAGATGCCCGCCGATTCTCCACCAGTTAAACTCATCCATCCCAGATACCTGCTGCCATTGCCAGCACTCATAGAGCACTATGCTACACATTTGGTGGACCTGCCCCCGTCCGGAAATTCTGGTAACGTATTTTAGATATATACAGTAAACTGATGTCAACATCTGTTCATCCCTTTCCTGAGATAGCCCTTCTCTCCATGATGCCGGGACCCCTTAAATCGGTAAAAAAGGACATGATGAGACACTTTGTGGCTGCAGCCAGGGCGGTCATCCCACGCCACTGGAAATCAACTAATGTGCCCTCCCTTGGGGAATGGGCCAACAAACTAGAATCTCTACATGACTTTAAACACCAGTTGGCGCAGGAAAGGAGGACCAGCTCTCACTTACCTGGACCTCCTGGTCCATATTTCGATACTCTTCTGAGTTCCATTCAAGGGTTGACAGTGATACCGATCCCTAATCTGTGTAGCCATGGTGGAGCGTACCTACTATTTTTTTCCTTTTTTCTTGTTTTTAACTTCTCTCCCCCTTTATCCCTTTGTTCTCCTCTCATAATAATATATAGTCAAATGCATTTAACATCACTTTTCTACAATCTGAGACATGTTCCCATTATCCCTGACTTTTATGTGTTCCAATGGAGCCATAGAGCCTACTATTTATGTATTCATCTATGCTCATAAAATTGCTCACATTATGGGTGCTTTGTGCCCTTTCTCAAACTTGTCTAACCATGTTCATACAAAACTGTAAGTGATATCATCCTGACAAAGCAAAATGTTGCCCTCATCTTTGTCTTTACCTTTTCACCATCATTTGTTGTGTGCTCAATACATTTATACTTTTTTACACTACAGTATGTGTATCCAAAACTGAAATAAACTCAGTTTGAACTAAAAAAAAAACACATCAAGCTATAAAAATTATTAAATAACAATTCATTCGATATCCCTAGGGAGCCAAAAGTTTTACAAATATCTCAAATTTATATATTCATGTCCGACAATAGATGTAAAAATATATGTGCATAATTTCATATACACTGCTCAAAAAAATTAAAGGAACGTTTTTAATCAGAGTATAGCATCATGTCAATTAAACTCCTGGGATATTGATCGGGTTAGTTAGGCAGCAGAAGAGATTGTTAATCAGTTTTAGCTGCTTTGGTGCTAATGAAATTAAGGACAGGTGCACTAGATGGGCAAAAATGAGACAACCCCCAAAACAGGTATGGTTTTACAGGTGGAGGCCACCGACATTTGCTTCCCTACTCATCTTTTCTGACTGTTTTTCACTAGTTTTCCATTTGGCTAAGGTCAGTGTCACTACTGGTAGCATGAGGCGATACCGGAACCCTACAGAGGTTGCACAGGCAGTCCAACTCCTCCAGGATGGCACATCAATATGTGCCATTGCCAGAAGGTTTTCTGTCTCCCAGCACAATCTCAAGAGCATGGAGGAGATTCCAGGAGACAGGCAGTTACTCTAGGAGAGCTGGACGGTGCCATAGAAGGTCTTTAACCCATCAGCAGGACTGGTATCTGCTCCTTTGTGTAAGGGGGAACAGAATGAGCACTGCCAGAGCCCTACATAATGACCTCCAGCAGGCCACTGATGTTAATACCTCTGACCAATCAATCAGAAACGGACTTCATGAGGGTGGCCTGAGGGCCTGACATCCTCTAGTGGGCTCTGTGCTCACTGCTCGGCACAATAGAGCTCAATTGGCATTTGCCATTGAACACCAGAATTGGCAGGTCCGCCACTGGCACCCTGTGCTTTTCGCAGATGAGAGCAGGTTCACCCTGAGCACATGTGATAGATGTGAAAGGATCTGGAGAAGCTGTGGAGAATGTTATGCTGCCTGTAACATCGTTCAGCATGACTGATTTGGTGGTCGGTCATTCATGGTCTGGGGAGGCATATCCATGGAGGGACACACAACCTCTACATTCTAGACAATGGCACCCTGACTGCCATTAGGTATCGGGATGAAATCCTTGAACCCATTGTCAGACCCTGGTGCAGTGGGTCCTGGGTTCCTCCTGGTACACGACAATGCCCGGCCTCATGTGGCAAGAGTATGCAGGTAGTTCCTGGAAGATGAAGGAGTTGATACAATTGAATGTCCCCCACACTCTCCTGACCTAAATCCAATAGAACACCTCTGGGATATCATGTTTCGGTCCATCCAACGCCACCAGGCTACACCTCAGACTGTCCAGGAGCTCAGTGATGCATTGGTCCAGATCTGGGAGGATATACCCCAGGACACCATCTGTCGTTTCATTAGGAACATGCCCCAACGTTGTCTGGCATGCATATAAGCACTTGGGGGCCATAACAACTACTGAGTACCATTCTGAGTTGCTGCAATGAAATTTCAGCAAAATGGACAAGCCTGCTGCATTATTTTTTCACTTTGGTTTTAGGGGTGTCTATAAATTCAGTCCTCTGTAGGTTGATAATTTTCATTTCCATCAAACGATGGGGAATCCTTATGTTCCTAACACATTACCCAGTCCATATCAGTATAGATATCCAGTATGATATTTTTCCCATTGAGATCTGATGTGTTTTGAAAGTGTTCCTTTAATTTATTTGAGCAGTGTAGTAATATAATTCTAAATATACAATATCAATATAAAATACATAAATAAGGAAACATTCATTAGAAATTAAAATCAATAATTCAAAAACCAATATTAAAAATCACAACAAAAGGACAATATTAGCTATTGTTAATAAAAGCATTGATATCTCAGTGGATGTTTAAACCTAATGGAGAATAATCCTTCAAGTTATAAATTAATTTGGTCTCCAAATGAGACACGTCCTTCCTTGGGGCGCTACCACTCCAGTGAGTGATAAATGTATATATCCCCATAGATGGTACCAGAGGGGTATTTGTCATGTGCCACGGCATAGTGTTTGAAAACACTATGTTCCGTGAATCTCCTTCAAATGTTATCAATGTGTTTGTCTAAACAAACACTAAGTGCCGTGTAGTCTTACCAACATATTGAAAACCACATGGATATTGTAACTTGTACACTACATGAGTAGATGAACAAATTATAAAGAACTGGATCAGGAGCTGACTGACCATTTGGAGGGCCCGGGGTCAGTAGGGGGCCCCATGAGATGCCCCTGGTACCTTTTTCATAGGCTTTTTTGAGTTTGGGCAAGGACACAGGGGCCCCATGATCCCTATTGCCCAGGGGCCCCATGAGTTGTCAGTCCACCCCTGAACTGGTTATAAGTTCTAACGGTAACTGAGGAGGCAAAGGAACAGATTTATCTGTCCCAGCAATGATTAATATGACAAACCTGACACTTTCTAGATGGGTAAAACAATTTTTTTTAATGAAAAAGGAAGACCTGACTGGTTTATCCAAAACATAAGGGGCAACCTTCTGCTTCAGACTTGCCTGTCACTACCTCAACTATGGGCCAGTCTTGACTTATCCTCAGTCCTGCCTTCTGCCTTTTCATATTTGGGATTCTCAGCAACCAAGCCTCACCCTATGGAAATTACATCTGTGCAAGATTTTCCACCCATCCCTTGGACAGACTGCCTCATTCAACCAAGTGGGGTCCTCTTCCTTATCTGTAAGCCACCCTGCATCCAACCTGTGCTCCAATGACCCAGCTTAACCTAAACAATATGCCACCTGCTATTTAGCCTGGCATTACTGGTTCCTGTCCACAATCCAGTTTGGCCCCACAGAGTCTTTGATGGCTAATCAAACTGACCTCCCTGATCCCCTGACCACTGCCCAACCTGATGACTAATGGGATCCAGTCCCCGCCTATACTGCATACTGATGGGGTTCAACCTGCCTCTATGCTTGCCAATGGGAATCAGCCTGCCACTGGTGCTCTGCTGTCAGCTGCCAAATATGCCTCTGGTTATCTTCTATACTCTGTCAAGCTTGCCTCTGATGCTGCTTTGCCTTTTGCCCAGCTTAATGGTCCTGTGTCTGCTGTTCAGCCAGAGGATCCTGTTCCTGATGCCCAGCCTGAGGGTCCTGTTCCTGATGTCCAGCCTAGTGGCCCAATACCTGATGCCCAGCTGGAGGGTCCCATGCCCAATGAACCACCTGCCTCTGATGGTCCTGTGCCCAATGACCCACCTGCCTCTGTCAGTCCTGTGTTTGATGGCCTGCCTGCCCCTGACAGTCCTGTGTCCAAAAACCTGTCTGCCTTTGAGGGTCCCATGCCTGATGATCCGTCTGCCTCTGGTGGTCCTGTGCCCAACAGCCTCTGACGGTCATAAACCTGATGACCTGCCTGACCTTGCTGATCCTGTGTCTGCTGCCCAGCTGGAGGGTCCTGTATCTGCTGCCCAGCCGGAGGGTCCTGTACCTGCTGCCCATCTGGAGGGTCCTGTTCCTGCTGCCCAGCCTGATGGTCCTGTTCCCACTGCCCAGGGTGGAGCAGTTTTTGTCAAACCAGATGTGGAAGGTCTGGTTGTGATGTGACTCCCTGGCATCAGGGTAATTGCATGGGATTCAGATGTTAGGCCTTCAGCTGGCTTTTGGGGTCCCAATGCTGGGACATGTGCTGTATAGGAGGCATGAAGATTTTGGATGTTGCTCCTTTTCAGGGGTCCAACCTGTGGGGAACCCAGACAGTTTTTGGACCCCGCAAGGTAACCGGTCAGCTTCCAGACCCTGGCAGTGGGGTGCATGACCAATTACCAGACTCAGGTTCCAGCGTGTTAGAAGAAACTGGCCTGAAGAGTGCAAGAGAGTCCTTTTTGAACTTATCCTGCACCCACATGGACTGTCAGATGGAAGGAAGCATGGAGCGTCTGGAGGATGCTCCTCAAGTGGGGGGAACTGTCAGGATCTGTGTCATTACTTGGGTCACCTGCTGGTAGCACTGTTGTTCCTGGAGTCAAAGGGCGTAGTTCCGGTGGCCACCAGCTGGTGTCTCCCAGCAGCTGGAATATACAGGTAATTAAGCTGCACCTGATGCAGACTGCTGGGGTGTATATAAGCCCCCCCATGACTGCAGTTCAATGCTTCAGTATACTTCTTGCAAGCCATGTCCTTGCCTGAGCCTTATCCTGACCTTGAAACCTGATCCTGTGACTTGCTTCCTGTACCCTGGTTCCTAATTTATGTTCCCCTTGTCTCCCACCCCTGTCCCGACCTTGTCCTGGCCACATGTGCTCCCTCCCTTTTTTAAATGTTTAGGTTATTTTGGGGGGGGGGGGGGAATTGCACTGTCACGTTTCTTTGTCCCTTGCAATGTTTATGGTTTACTGGTGTTGGTGTAGGAAGTGTGTCATTTGCCTTAATAAACATTTCATTTATTATTATTATTATTATTATTATTATACAGTATTTATATAGCGCTAAATGGTTTGCTCAGCGCTGTACATTATAGTGGGGGACAGAACATGAGACAATACAGTAACAAAACAAAACACCAGGGGGTCAAGGGCCCTGCTCTTTCGAGCTCACAATCTAGGAGGGAGGGGACAGTGGTACAGGATTTTTTTTTTAATTTTTCTTTACAAACTATTTTATTAGGAAGGATAAGATAAGGTACAATCAAACAGAATACATAAACTTATTTTAGCCTTATCCAGTCTGGTTCCTGATTCCTTAAAGCACTGTAAAGCCAACTGATCTGATCATCCTTGATGATGCCTGCATGTGGCATCCTGACAGTCAGTGAACAGTCCATGAGCTTGTTTTTTTAAATTTTATACGTTTAATAATTGTTTAGCAAAATGTATGTATTTTCAAGTTTGAGGCAAAGCAATCAAGTTGAGGCCAGCGATGTAAATGCTTCCCAGAGCAGTGCAAGCCTGGCAGTGCTGTATGCTGCTCTAAGCCTGACTCAAGCTTTGGTGACATTGGCCTCAAGACACACTTAGCTGCAGGCAAGGGTCAGATGAACGTTTCTGACTGAAGCCTTGATAGAAGGGCTTTTGTCTTTCAGAATGTTGCATGGTCACACCAAGCTGACATATTTAAATCAGTCTCTGCCACTGGTATGACTCATCCTTTGAGGCTCCCATAGCAGATCTGTACATTATTTAAGGGCACTGCTTAGGCACAATTAAAGCGTATGTCAAAGCAAAATAGAAAAAAAAAGTATGCGGTACATCTCTGAAATCCATTCACATTTCCCATGTTATATTGCTTTAACCTTTTTGCTGTTTTTGCAGTTTTTACATACAGGTTTAAAAAATAATTTTAGGTCAGAAGATAAGGTGAAAGCCTTAAACAATATGCATTTTCTGAAAGCAGAGACCCTGTACAATAAAATGGCGGTAGTTCCAATTATTTATGTCAAAAATTCAAAAAATTAGGTTGTGCAAAATAATTAGATAGCCTGTTGTGGGTTGATAACACAGCATTTTTGTCAGAATTGCCCATTGACTTTTGATAACCTTCTTAATGACTCCTACTCCCAGGCTAATCACTCTGTAGTCCAAAATAAAAACTAGGAGGGCTCATTTGAGATAATGCTGGAAGTGAGCAGAGGGCACAAGACAGCTCTGAATTTCTGACATAAGCACCAGATTGTTTTTTTGCACTAATCAAATGGATATAAAAAAATGCTTCCAATGGTGTAGTAAGCATACCAAAAATAACAAATAAGAGTGACTCATTTCAGGGTTTACATGCAGTTTCAAATTTCTAGATGTTCACTATCAAATCCTTTTTAAAAGTAGACTCTGGTTAGCTATGGCATAAGTAAACTCACCTCCCCATATTGCTGCACCGGCGCAAAAAAATTCACTGTGTCTTCTTCTAGGTTCAGGATCTTCAGCCACCTTGATTGGCTGGGCTGGAATGATGTAACTCCCACACATGTGCACAGGAGTTCATTCATTCCAGCACCGAGGCATGGAAAAAATGTACACTGAGCTGCATGAGCACAGCTCAGTGCACATTCTAAAGAAGATTGCAAACAGGCAGGCAATGTTTTTTTTTGTAGAAGAGACAGATCATAAAATAGACTCAACTGCTCACAAATGTTTCTTTTTGTAGTTTATTTCCACTTTAACAAACTGGCTCAGGGTTCAGCGGCCTAAGTGTTAGAGTAACACAAAATAAAACCCACCATGTACAGTACATACAAACAATCATGAAATACATAGGTGGGAATTAAAGTGGTATGAAACCCAAAACCAAAGATGGAAAATATTGTAGCTTACCAATCATTAGATGTGGTGGCTGCATTAGTTTTGTTTTTTTGTCTTTTTCCCCCTCTTTTTTCACCTGGTGACCTGGCCAGTAACACACCTCCTATATTAGCGTGCCACCACTCTGGATAAAGGAGAACAGGGGGTACATTTGAACAGAAGCATTCTCAGTCTAGGGGGAGGGGAGAGTTAGATGTACTAACTGGTTTAAATACACTAACAAAACTGAAGCCAAACTCAAGCTCACACTTTATAACCAGTTACAGAAATTTTTTTTACTATTTGGGATAAAAGTTTTACATAAATAAATAAAAACCGACCACTGTAAGCACACCTGCTTGTGGTAAATGATTTGTCTCATCTCTGTAACTGAAATATTCTGCTGGAGAGTTTGTTCTTTTGAAAATCAACAGACTTACTGGCTGGATCACCAATTGAAAATAGAAGAAAGATGGCTAAAAAAGAAAACTGATGCAGCCATCACATCTAAAAATTGGTAAGCTGCAATATAATAATTATTTGCTTTAGGGGTAATCCCATTTTAAGATATTCAGTCAAGTGCACCCTTTCACCCTTAGATTTTGGAGGGTACCTTGAGGGAGACAGAAATATGCATAAACACCCTTGGAACTATTAGCTCCAAAAAGGAAAAAAAGTGCCTCTAAGTGCAGTATGCGGTACATTTATTGAAGAACACAATAAGAAACACTCACATGATGGAAGAGAAACAAAAGGCTTTGGCATGTGTAGTGAGAATGGAGGACAGGACAGCGTCCTTGATGTAATAACCATAGTCAGTGCTTTGGGAGACTCTGGATGTTCACAAGAAGCCGGCCGGCTGCACTTACAGGCGCTTTTTTTCCTTTTTATGTCTTTCCCCAGAGCCTGCTACAGCTACATGAGCTTGCCCTAGCAGGGGCAGACTGACAACACATGGGGCCCCCGGGTAATAGGGGATCATGGGGCCCCTGTGTTCTTGCCCAAACTAAAAAAAGCCTATGAAAAAGGTACCAGGGGCATCTCATGGGGCCCCCTACTGACCCTGGGCCCTCGGGCAGTGCCCGAGTTTCCAAATGATCAGTCCACCCCTGTGCCCTAGTGATATATGGACTTATTTTACATGTCATTTGGACTTTATTATCTACTTTGTTCAGTGCCCACTGTCATCAACAATTGGGGAATTTGTATGCGCTGACTTTTTGTTTATTTATTACTCTTTGTTCAGAACTATTAGCTCCACCTTGGGCACATTTTCACTGACAAAAGCTGTATAAACACACTACAGCTTTTACCAAAATTCTAATTTTCAGCCATTTTTTTTATACAGGTTTCCATTGCTTTTCCGTGTGGTTAATAAACCATAAGAGTGCACATTTCCTCCCCTACTTTGCTTTGTCTAGGATAGCATGCCTTGTTTTTGAACTGACATTGAACAGGTGCAGTCTGTACAGTTACTAAAGCAATCCATTGTTGGGTCTAAATGAACCTGTGTCTAGTGAACTACAGAGGTCATCTGTGGTGACCTCCTTCTAGAAATACTAAGGGTTAGGCCGTCTTTGACTTTAATGCTGAACTTCAGGCTCACTAAAACGTGCAAAGCAATCACTCTTAATTAAAATGGTTCTAAAAACGCAATATTTTTTACCTTAAAGCATTCTCTGCAATATGGTTAAAAATGTCCTAGTAATTGTCGTCCCCTCACTCCCTTGTTCTTACCTGAGTCCTTTCTCGATCAAGCACTGTGCCCATCTGCAGCTGCTCTCTTCTCTCTCTTTGGTCACAGAAGCAGCAGTGGGAGCCATTGGCCATTGCCAATCAAATCCTGTTAGGAGAGAACAGCAGGACGGGGCCAAGCTGCACTGTGTGTGTCTATGGATGCACACAGCCCAACTCGACATCAAGCCAGCAGGTGCACCCAAATAAGAAGTGGCTTCCTATTGTGGCGCATTGAAAAGAGGAGGAGCCTGGAGCACTGGTGAGGGATCCCAGAAGAGGAGGTTCAGGGCTCAGGTGAGGATTTAGAAAGCGTATACTTCCCTAATAAAAAATGTATTAAGTGTTTCAATAAAATACTCAAATTGTGTAAGGCAGAATGATTTTAATAGAATGGAGAGGGATTAGAAAGGGAATGTAAAGAAAATCCCAAATGTTGGGTTGACATCAGAACAGAAATAGAGGGAATATCTTCCAATGGGGACACTAGTTCTGGTGACCCTAGTGACATCCCAGGCTTCCCTTACTTTGGAGGGATTTCCATTCACTTCCTGCTTTGGCTATAGGACAGGAAGTGAATGGAAATTTCCACAATGGGACACAGATGGCTTGAAAAAAAACACTCAGGCGTTTAACCCTCATACTCTATAAATGAAATGAAAAAAGCTTTTGCTTTTAGTGAAATTTTAATGTTGGGGTTAGAAGGAGGACTTACAGATACAGGGAGGGTTATTTGAGGGTTACATAGGACATTTTTGCAAGGATTAGTGTTGGGACTTGTTTACACTTCCTTCAAAATGTGGCACTGAACACACTTTTTTAAACCACTCTGAATGCTGATCAAAGCATACAAAAAATAAATGTAAGCATAAATAAAATGGTAAGCTCACAGTCCAGTTTACATGTTGCTTTTGCTTTTCTTCGTTTCTAATATTACACCCCCTATCGCATTCTTGATGCTCCAAAGCATCTCCAAAGCCTCTATAGACGTTTATGACAAAGCGTACAAACGTCACCTGAAACATTTGAGGGGCTTTTATTCAGCATTAGCTTCGTTTTGTTTTGAAGGTTTGAGATATACCCAGATGCACTGGGAAATAAACAAGTGAACTGGAAAAATGTCATCAGCAGACACTTCTGGTTCATGTGTATGTATACTGAAAGTGTCTGGTACAGACGTTACATCTAGTGTGTAGCATGGAGCAGCAGGAAGATGAACAGTGTCCGAAGCAGAGCAATTGGCAGATGGCACACGTGGTGTGCAACATGGGAACACTACAGCAGAAGGTGAGCAGGGAATGGAGAGAGAGGACTGAACGGCAAAGGATCCACATAGGGGGATAAAAGCAGGAGAAACTAGCAATGCCACACGTGGTATGCAATATGGGAGCAATATAGTGGGAGGTTAGCAGAAACTGGAGAGAGAGGAGGATCAGCAAACCAGAGGATCAGCAGAGCTTGGGGTTACTACTGAGTGGGGGATCAGCAGAGCTGGGGGTTACTACTGAGTGGGGGATCAGCAGAGCTGAGGGTTACTACTGAGAGGGGGATCAGCAGAGCTGGGGGATACTACTGAGTGGGGATCAGCAGAGCTGGGGGATACTACTGAGTGGGGGATCATCAGAGCTGGGGGTTACTACTGAGTGGGGGATCAGCAGAGCTGAGGGTTACTACTGAGAGGGGGATCAGCAGAGCTGGGGGATACTACTGAGTGGGGGATCAGCAGAGCTGGGGGATACTACTGAGTGGGGGATCATCAGAGCTGGGGGTTACTACTGAGTGGGGGATCAGCAGAGCTGAGGGTTACTACTGAGAGGGGGATCAGCAAAGCTAGAGGTACTACCGAGTGGGGCATCAGCAGAGCTGAGGGTACTACTGAGCAGGGGATCTGCTGAATGAGGGTATCAATAAGCTGGAGATCTGCTGAACGAGGGTACTAATGAGCTGGAGATCTGCTGAACATGGGTACAAATGAGCTGGGGATCTGCTGAGTGGATGTACTACTCAGTTAGGGTTCTACTGGGCCCCTTTAAAATGAACAGATAATCAACTCACACACCGGGCTTTTGCCAAGCTTCATTAAAGCTACAAAAAAAAGCATAATTGAAGCATCGCCAAAGCATCACAGAAGCATCAAAAACACATCAAAAAAGCATATTAAATCAGTTAGCAATTTGATGTGTGTTAAAGCTGAAGAAAGTGCAAATGATCCCTAAGGGTTACAGGGAGGGTTTGTGCGATGGTTAGAGTTACAGGGAAGGTTAGTGATAGCATTAGTGATAGGATTACATGTAAGGATACAGCTAGGGTTACAAGAAGGGTTTTTGTTAGTCAAAGGAATAGTGTGATGGGAGATTTAGGGCAGGGCATGGCATTCAGTGGCAGGAGCCATAATTGGAAAACTAACAGTGCTGAGTCTGAAAGCTAACATACCATGTCCAGGGTTCTATATGTCCCATATTGGTTTACTGTGGCATCGAAATGAAGAGCAGTGAGTGTACCACACTCATAGCCCTTATTTTCATATGTTAAAGTGTTACTAAACCCACAACAGTAAAATCAGTCTGTATATGCAGTAAAGCATGCTTGTTATACTCACTGTGGAACCTAAGGGGTTAATCCTTTGCATTGCGTAAAAGGAATGTTTGATCCTGTCTTCTCTGATATTCCCCTTCTTCCACAGTTTACAAATCCATCTGCTGCTAGAACAGAGCCTTGTATTGCTCAAGGTTTTTTTTTCTTGGGAGAGTGCAAGTGATCAGCCAATAAACACTGTCCAACCAGAGGGTCATGAGTTAAGCAGCCTCATAGGACAGTCAGAGGTGAATGAAAACTCCTCCTACAAGCTTTACCAATTATCTGCTGGACACTGATAGAAGTCACAAGACTGCTCTAACTGCTGATGAAAAGGTATTTAGCAGTTTATATTTACTAAAATAATTGCCCTTTCATGTTCTGTGTACTGTGGGAGACCAGATATAGTGAATGCAGGCTCCTGGGTTTAGTAACACTTCAAGGATACAGTAGACTCTCTTGAATTTTATGTATTAGTATTTCTAATAATACAAAGGCACTCTGTTATTTAGGAAACTGTGAGAGCATTCTTGCAAATGACCACAATCTCACAGTACAACCAAACTGGAAAGATCAGCAGTAAATCATAGGAAGTAGGGCTAAAAATGGAGTCTATCTTTAAAAAGACTAGCCAGACATGACAGAGCAGGCATATGCAAAACAATTAGTGGATGTCCCCGGGGATGGTGCTTCACAAAACTGCTGTAAGCTTCTCTTGGTGAAAGTGATACTTCACAATGGACAGGCCTTTCCACTGCTGAATTGGATTTTTGTTCAACATTATTAAGTTCCTTCAGTGATTTCCATTACCTGGTGTTTTGTACTCTGGGGACGTTTACATCTATCGGGTAATGGAATTTAAATATTGAATTGTGACACTCAAAACCATTAGCAAGATAAAGGCGATCAGAAATCCTATGAGCAGAATCTGTGGTGAGCTTCTCCATTCGCGTCATATCTGCATCAATATTGTTCTAGTATATTTCACAGTAAGATGAATGAGAGATGGAACAGACCCAGTCAATGTTCATGAAACATATTGATGTATTGTGTAGTGTTTCCAGTCATCATAGTTTCTCTTGGAACCCTCTGCTTACTGGCTGGTTGTAGAAAAGAAATTGCTACATTTGAACTGCTTTATTAATGGGCTTTCGTTGTTTTATTTAGCTTACTTTTGTTAAACAATCCTTATTTACCAAGGGCAATATGCTCCGGTATGAGAAAATTAACAAATAAAATACATTGAAATCCTCTAGCCCTCACCCCAAAAATTGCCTTACCTTCCTTTACCCCTTAGCATTAACCTGCATGGCCAAAGCAACAGGTTCATTGTAATGCTCCTACTCTGTCTCACATACTCCCCTTCCTATTATGTCCCTCTCACCCCATTCAGCAGACAGGAGTGGAGAAAAGAGGCCTTGTGTAAGCTCCATGTTCCCCCTTCTTCCATATCGAAAAGCATCAGAGCTGGTAGAGAAGAGGAAGGGAAATAAGTCAATTTGCTCCTCAATATCCTTCAGATAGAACTAAAGGTACATTTTTTCCATTTTGGATAGAGTTAGGCCTGGTTCACACCAATGCAGTTTGCGTTTTGTCCATTTTGCATTGCTTTTTGCGTTGTGTTATGCATTTTTTTACACACATTTTTTATGCGTTTTTGATGCATTTTTTGGGGGGGGAGGGGGGTTTGGACCAACTTGTTGCTGGGCTGATTAAAAATGCAAAACACATAAAAAACGCATCAAAGACACACTACATGCATTTTCTGCAGCATCTCCATTGAAGTCTATTGAATCAAAAGTGCAATGTTTTGCATTTAAAAAAGTCCCTGACCCTTCCCAAAAACACAGTGGTTCAAAAAAGCATAGATGTGAACGTGTCCCATAGGAAACCATGTTAAATGGACTGTAGTGCGTTTCTGCAAAAAGCAATAAAAAAAATGCATTGGTGTGAACTAGGCCTAAGAGTGGGTTATAATCCCCCTTGTTTTTTTGGGGTTTTTTTGCCACTTGTGGGTGGATTTCCTTTTTCTTCCTGTCCCATAGCCAAAACACGAAGTGAGAAAAAATCCCTCTAAAGTGAGAGTCGCCAGAATTAGAGTTGCCATTGGAAGATTTTTGCTCTGTCCCAGTTCTTTTAACACTCTTAATGATAATGGTAAATAGGAAAATTAGAGACTGGGAATTTCCCTAAATGGGGGTACAGGCAGCAATGAAAACCTGAGAAGAGTTCTAATCCAGCTCTATTCAAAACTATAAAAAATGTTGCCTTTAGTTATTGTTTAACTACATTTTCATTCCTGTTGGCTGAAGTGGCAGGGAATGCAAGAAATGAGAGTATGTGTTGCTTGGGTGGGGGGCAGATGCATTGTGCTACATGAAAAAGCACAAGTTTTCTATAAGAAGTTAGGGTTGAGAGGTTTATAGATAGGGAAAAATGTAGATGAAGTCTGAACACTGGAATACTTTTGTGGTTCTAAATAAAAATCCCAGAATTAACAGGGCAGGAGTGTAGCTGTATTTAGAAACATGTCCAAAATATTTTTCCAGGTGAAAATATTAAACCATGAGATGTAGCGATCAATGGCAGCAGGGGCATTGGGAGTTATGGGGGCATTGACCGTTGGGTATGGAAAACCATATATCCCAGACATCAAAGAATATGTAAGGGCAACCTTAGGGAAGATTTGGTGTCTTGTGTAACAGAATGGCAGTGTTAATTTTCAAAATGTTGGATTTGTATTCAGGTTGCCTTCCATCTAGAGATAATAGCCACTCTGGCATAGAAGATGGTCCAAAATTGTTGTTATCACATTTCTAGAAGCGTATTCTCTACAAGACCCAAGAGGTAAATATACTGTATGTTAAAAGGGTGATTAGTATGGTCGAAAGGTGATGACCTTCTTCCTATACTGGGCAACTGATGGACAGAATGTATGTCTGCGCTAATGCTTGCATTGAGCACAAGGATAGCACATGTGCCCATGTATTTTTAAATCAAGCTAGGGGTGGGACAACCCCAGATTCCAAAGTAAGAGACCTACTCTAGCCACTCAAAATGTTGTAAGCTATTAGAATCAATACAAACATGACAAGCAGAATCCACAAAAAGCACAAAGCACATAACATGGCCTCCTAACATACATCCACACCAAAAAATCCATATAATTTAATTAGGTTTTTTTAACTAGGGTTCCCCCAGAGGTTGCTAGGGTTTCCTTGAGCAATGAGCAATTTCTGCCTCTCAGAGAAGTTCCCACTGACACAATTGATCTATTTAGCTATCTGTAATAGGCTAGTTCTTCCCAATGAAGTGTAAGGACCATTCTTCTCTCTGGCTATCATGCTAATGCATCATGAGTTGTAGATATAGAAATTTTTTAGCAGGGATTTCCTGAGACCCCAAAGTTATTACAAAGGTTCCTCAGTGTTGAAAATTTGATTTAAAATAAACTGATAACAGCTCCATGTTTGAAGCATGTTCCAAATACAGGTCTGCTGCACAGTTACCGGTAAAGGTGGCACTGATAGTCCCAACAAGTTGCCAGTGTGTGCCCAACTGTTTCAATCATTACACAGATAAAGTTTTTACAAGCAAAGCAACATTCATACTAGTACAGTACGCAGTGACTGAAAGCTGAAAATATTTGTTAGAAAGTATTTGGGCCAGATTTCTCATTAGGCCACACAGGCCTAACTGATACTGACATCAATGCTGACACTAATACAGTGATCAGTGCTACTGTACACTTTCACTGTACTAATGACACTGGCTGGGAAGGGGTTAACATCTAGTAGCAATCAAAGGGTTAACTGTGTGTTTAACAATGTGTAACGTGTATACTGTGTGCTGCTTTTACTTTACTATCTGGGTGTTTTTTCTCTCCACTTTTCAGGGAGAAGAAACAGCCAGATTGCTGTTCTGTTTACATAGAGTTCTGTGTTTCTGTAAACGCAGAACTCTATGTGTGATTGGACACAGCCGATCAGCTGAACTTGTTGGCTGAAATCAGCTGCCAAACTCGTGCCGTGTCCAATCAAAGCACGGGTCGGCAGGGGGCATGCGCATAAGCGATCGTGCCTTTACCTACCACCTGTTTTTACAGTGTTATTACCATGGTTGCGGTGCAGTTTTAATATATGTGACTTAAAAACCGCACCAACAATACAATGTATGCCGTGTTTTCTATTGATTTCAATAGGGTGGTGCATTTTTATCGCACCAAAAATGCAGCAAGCAGGACTTTGAAAAATGCACCTGACCCACAACAGATCAGTGTGAAAAGTTACATAGGAATACATGGTCACACATTTTTTCTTCTGCTGTTTATTAATTTCCCTTTTGGGTCTTAATAATTTCCCTTTGAGATTAATAAAGTACTCTAAATCTGACTCTGATTTTAACGCAAAAATGGAAGAAAAATTGATCATTGTGAAAGCAGCCTTACTGTGAGCAGGTGGTTAAGGAGGTATTGTATTAACCTAAAAGTTCCGACAAGGTGGTAACAGCATCCAGGTAACACGGCCTGGCACTTACAGAGAGTTCCAGAGGATACCCAGAAAGAACTTATGGCACTGACAACATCTGACAAAGTAGGTGGCTGGAAGTCTGTCTGGTAATGAGGCACCTGGTTGCGGAAGGGCTCCTGGCTGGTGATACAGGCGAGCAGTCCCTAATGTGTTCCTCCTCCACTGGAATCTTTCCCTACACTAGACACACTATCACTGACCTAGCCACTTCGCAAATGCGCCAACTGAAGGGGGTCAGTGCTATTTATTAGCATTGTCCACACTAAAGATGGTCACTGAGGTCATCCAGGGCAGAAACATCCAATCAGACAGTTGCTTTCCTAATGACACCAATGGAGGCACGTGAGCTCCCTCTAGGGTTGCCACCTCATCCCTTTAAAACCGAACACATATTAATTACACAGGTTTTGTGGCTGATTAAGGTGGTATATAAACTCACTTGCTGCCTTATCTGCAATAAATTAGCCTTAGAACCTGTGTAATATACATGTGTTCACTTTTAAAGGGATGAGGTGGCAACCCATGTTCCCTCTGTCCTCCACTCTCTCTGCATGGCAGCCACCGAACAGCGTCACCTGTGCAGGGAGGTCGAACTGCGACTGCCTGCAATGTGACATGAATTAGTGCACTGTCTGTCAAGGATGTAAGACTTTTTCAAAAGTACACATGTAGCGCTACACTCTTGAGAGCCGCTGGTTTTGGGTCCCCCCTTTTTCCTGCAAAGCCAGGCAACATGCATTTTCCAGCTTGTATCTAGACACATAGAAACAGTCCGTGGGCTTGGTTTTTAGAATTTATTAGGGAATTTAACTTGGATAGGGTAAAGGGATTATGGGATGCCCAAGTTGGTTTAGGAATAGCAAAATGAGGACAATTTCCTTCTCTAGAATACTGCAAAATGACAGACTTTTGACTGTGTTCCAGCTGGAACCATGACAGTCTTTAGTAAAGCATTCCCCTCCTAGGAATTGGGTGCCCCCTGAGTGGATTTTAAATAAAGTGACAACTTGTAGGAGCTCTGAGTCTCCTTTGTGAACAAAATACCAGCCCACCTAGCTATGGTATCTGATCCCAGGACAAGGAATTAGGTAAACTAAAAACTGTTCCCTGAAGACTTGCCAAGAACTTCCATTCAGCAGACCTCTCCCTTATAGGGCTTGGGGATGTAGAGGTACTCACACTCTCCTTGTCCTGCAGCTGTGGTTAGAACTACATTCAGGCCTTCCGCTGGGTTGGTTCTTTTCCACACTATGCAGGCTGTCCTTCCCATATGGACTGCAGGGCAGTGGAGCTTCCTCCTTCAGCTTTTCTCCTTTCTCCAACCTCCAGCCTGGAGGCAGAATCCCCCATCTCCGGGGCCCCCCTCCCAGGCTACATAGCAGCACTTTAATCCATTATCTGCCACCCGACTCTCCTGCTGGCCAGGATCTGTCATATTTATGGGTCAGTCTGCCACACTGCCACACTAGAGGGTGCTACACATACAGTAAAGGAAATAAGTATTGAATCCCCGCTGATTTTGAATGATTGCACCAACTGTTGTCACCTTCTCACCAAGCTGCATGGCGATAGTTTGGTAGGCCAGTCCTGCCTTCTGTAGGTCTACAATCTTGTCCCTGACATCCTTGGACAACTCTTTGGTCTTTGTCATGGTGGAGAGTTTGGAATCTCATTGTTTGATTGCTCCTGTGGACAGGTGTCATTTATACAGGTAACAAAATGAGATCCTGCTGAATGATAGGGGATCAAATACTTCTTTTCCTCATGAACATGCGAATCAGTGCATAATTTGTTAGACATGCATTTCTTTTGAATTTTTTGTTGCTATTATGTCTCAGTGTTACAATACACCTACTGTTCAATTTTTAGACTGATCATTTCTTTGTGAGTGGGCAAACATTCAAAATCAGCAGGGGATAAAATACTTATTTCCTTTACTGTAGGACCCGTACATTGTACATTAGTTATGCATTGATGAGCTGCGCACATCAAGGTCAGAGTGCTGTTCTCTGGCTGTATGTTACTGATGCATATTTGAAGCATGTGCAGGATCAGAATGTGCTTCAGATATGTCTGGATGCACAACAGGCACAGGCTTAGCATGTCATTCTGTCTTCTTTTTATGAAGAGTAAAATACAAATGTGAACAGGCTGCATCACTTTTTCTACCTATACTGTTAAAACTTAAAATGTGTCTTCAGTGGTAAGGCCATACTACACTAGCACCTTTTACACTAACAATCATCATTTGGAGGACATATAAAGTACAGCTGTAAGAATAGCAATAAGCTATTGCTCTGCTCTGGACAAAGCCTTGAAATTCTAAAGGATGAATGCAAGAAAAGTGGTAGATTATAAGGTGCAGGTTTAGTCACAGAACAGATAGCATTAGCCCAATGGGCTCCACTGTAATTACAGTCTTCCTCCTTTCAGTCTACAGAGTGGATAATATTACTTATACTACTTTCCATATCTACTTTTCAGCTTCTATTCCATTCTGTGACTTTTCAGATGAAGAGGAGCAGGTTGCCTATTCTGTTACATAGTGTATTAAGCTGAAGTATTCTAAGCGCCTTGAAAAGAGCTAATGGCACAGTAAACCCTACTGGTGCACCCTTGACCTAAGATCCCTTACACTATGAGCCCATTTTCATTTGCTTCATGGACTAATTAACAGATTCCCAGGCAGAAATAAAAGAAAAATAAGAAGCCAGAGTAAAGCAAAGTAAAGTAACAATCACATCCAAGGACTGAAAAAATGATATTATATTAAAATTCTGTAGATTTTGTTTGGGGTTAGATACACTAAAACTTCTTGTTCAGAGATATTATAATAGAACACTTTAATAAAGGCTGAGGGTATTGGATATTCCTGATA
Organism: Staurois parvus; assembly: GCF_062004578.1. NCBI lineage: Eukaryota > Metazoa > Chordata > Amphibia > Anura > Ranidae > Staurois > Staurois parvus. Next base: position 7,097,751 of record NW_028318510.1, read on the forward strand.
TATTTTAATCTTTTCATTTACAATAAATGCGGCATATGATTTTATTACTGCTGGTTATTATAGGATAATATGTATTGCAGTGATATCAAACCATTCTGCTTTGCAATTCTTCTATTGTGTCTGTTTATGATTTGTGTTAATACAATATAATGCATTATAGTGGCATTATCAGGGTAAAAAGGCATGTTTTGTGGTTTCAGATTCTAAAACCCATAGTCGATTCAGAGAATAGCAAAATAAACTCTTGTAAAGCTTGTTCAATATGCTCTTACAGGCAAACATCCCTTCCTGATCTTCAAAGGCAATTGGATATTCCCTGGATCAACATTCTAGAATACTTATATAAGTACCTGTTTACCTTTCCCTTCTCAATCCAGGCAAACAGCAAATTAAACACAGATGACAAACATTTATGGGAGTGGTTTTACCTGGCAGAGGAGTCTTATTTATGTCCATCCAGTCTTGAGATTTCAACAACTCTGCCAAACAGTATAGCTCTGTCCATGAAACTGACCTTATTTTGATCTGCTGCAATTTCACTGTCACTTACAGGTACCATCCCTGCGCTCTCCGGCAGTGAAAGAAGAAGCAGCTCATCTCTCTGTCACTCTGCTCTTTCTATATATCTACATGCTCCATGCACTGGAGCACATTCAATTGGCTCCTTTTGCTATTTCTGCCACCCTTTCCCTGAGCTCTGCTGTACAGAGGATTGCAAATAGCTGATACCAAGTAAAATTCAGGCACTTACATTGCTTGCATTTAAAAAATACAGTGAATGATGTATTACCACATGCCCTCCTGAGGATTTACCCCCATTCCTGACCAGGCCATTTTTTGAGTTACAGAGATGCGTTACTTTAACTGACAGTTGCGCAGTCATGCAACGCTGCACCCAAATGAATTTTACGCCCTTTTTTTCACACAAATAGAGCTTTCTTTCGTTGGTATTTGATCTCCTGTGCAGTTTATATTTTTTGGGCTATAATAAATAAAGACCGCCAATTATGAGAAAAAAACAATATTTTTTACTTTTTGCTATTAAACATGTCCAGTAAAAAAATGTACAAAATCAAATTTCATCATAAGTTTAGACCAAAATGGATTCTGCTACATGTCTTTGCTAAATAAAATCCCAATAAGTATAATTAATTGGTTTATGTGAACATCAAAGTGTTTACAAATGGCGGTATATATACTGGGATTTCGTTTTTTATTTTTACTAGTAATGGCGGCGATCAGTGACTTATAGCGGGACTGTGGCGGGCATTCTAACACTGGGGGGAACTGACTTGGTGTCACTGACATCCCCAGTGACACCAATACAGTGATCAGTGCTAATAAAAATCACTGACACTGTACTAATGGCACTGGGCAGGAAGAGGTTAACATATGAGGCAATCAAAGGGTTAACTGTGTGCTGTGTGCCATTTTAAATACTGGGCTGTGTTTGTGCTTCACTGTAAGCACACTGCTTTGCATGCAGCCATGCAAAGCAGTGTGCAGGAGCTGACAGGGGAGAGAACTGTTTTGTTTACAAACAGTTCTCCCGTCAGTCAGAGATACTCGGCAATCACAGGTCGCCGGCACATAATCACTGGCTGAGACCCGGCCAGCCAAGGTCACGAATGGCGGCGCCCCCTACTTGGAAATGCAAAATCACGTATATATAAGTAGTTTTGCGCACCCGTGCCACCCTGTAGCAGTACTTCTGCTATAGGGCGGGCAGGAAGGGGTTAATGGTTACAGAGACACATTCATTTTTGTCTTTTATTTCTGCCTGGATTTTAGGTTTAAAGCAGAACTACATTCTATCTGAGCACCACAAGCCAAAAATCCTATTTAATACATTTTTAAATATTCAAGCAAACTCATCCATCCATCAATCTATGCCTCCATGCTTTATTTTGCTGAGAAATTACTTTGATAAAAACCACCATTAGCATTTTTAGCTGTGGCCATCTTGAGTAGCATTTGCTTTCTGGAATCCATCTGCCCTTAGCTCAGGCATGCAGGTACGAGGGTGTGTTTAAGTGAGAAAACCCCTCCTGAAGACTCATGGGATGTATGACATCATTTGGCCTGGAAACCAAAAAACAACTGAATAATTGTAAAAAAAAAGTTTAAAACACATACTGTAAAGATAATACATGTTCCTATCTATTTACTAATGCTAGCAGTATAAGGATTAGAAATAGTCAACGTCAGGGGCGGACTGACCATTTGGAAACTCGGGCCCGGGGTCAGTAGGGGGCCCCATGAGATGCCCCTGGTACCTTTTTCATAGGCTTTTTTGAGTTTGGGCAAGGACACAGGGGCCCCATGATCCCCTATTGCCCGGGGGCCCCATGAGTTGTCAGTCTGCCCCTGGTCAACGTTGATTGAGAAAGTGAAGTTCTGCTTTATGAACAGAAGCCAGTGTTTTACATTGGTCCACCACAACGTTTTTTTCAAAGCCATTCCAGATTCATCTACACACATGACATGAGAGAGGCAAAGGATCAAGCGACCAGAGTTCTGCACAGAAGACCTGTAAGTAGTATACTATATCTACCTGCATTGCATTTTTCTTTAGATCAGATCATTAGATCATAGGGGTTGATCATAGATTAGATCATAGGGTCTGATTTACTAAAATGGGTGCAAAATCTGGTGCAGCTGTGCATGGCAGCCAATGAGCTTCTAACTTCAGCTTGTTCAATTATGCTTTGACAATAAAACCTGGAAGCTGATTGGTTTCCCTGCAGAGCTGCACCAGATTTTTCCCTCTCCAGTTTTAGTAAATCAGACCCACACTGTACTGTTTTACATTAGCAATGATTACTGGATAGCAGAAGTACTTTTAGGATTGATTCTACTTACTACATAAAGTGGCTCTCATTACGCCTCCTTAACTGACCCAATTTTCTAGTGCAGACATGCCTGCCTACTGACGCACTGTATAAACTGTTGTGAACAAAAGTTATTCAGTTTGGATCATGTTAATTTAATTATCAAAGTACTGGGAGAAATTAATTTAGAACACCACGAGAAAATGATCATGCTGCAATGAAAGTCCTTTTCAGTTAAAGTGGAGCTCCAGTCAAAACTTTTTTTTTTTTTTTATAGAGTAGAGAAGATTTGTCTATTTCTCCAGTGAAAATATTCTCCTTCATTTTTAGCTGGATTATATCCTGGTAGAATTTCATTTGAAATGTGTTGTTTTAAGAACATTTGTTTGATTTTCTGATTGTTTTTGGGGTCAAATCAATGTTCGTTTTCTGCTACAGTGATAATAAAATTCAAAGGAGCAGCATAGAACTTTTTTCTCAAAAGAATAGATTTCTAACAGTGGATGTGGTTTTCATTTGGTAAAGTCCATTCCTCCCAAACTCAAACAAAATTTTTAACTACTTTTGAAGGGCACTGAGAATTTTCTAACAATTCTTTGTACAAATTTTTGTTTGAAAAGCTACTAGTTTATGGCCAGCTTTATCTTCTGGTAGCACCAGGAATTAAAGTGTTACTAAACCCTGGACCCTGCATTCACTATATCAGGTATCCAATAGTACACTCAACATGCAAATGCAATTATTTCAGTAAATATAAACTGCTAAAAACCTTTTCTCATCAGAGGTTAGAGCAGTCTTGTGTCTTCTATCAGTGTCCAGCTGAGCACTGGTTAAAGCTTGTAGGAGGAGTTTTCATTCTCCCCCCATTGGCCTGAGACTGCAGTACCCCTGACCTTCTGTTTGGACAGTGTGGATTAGCCCTGTGCTGATCACATGCACTCTCTCAAGAAAAAAAAAACTCTCTAGCAATACACACTAAACTGAGCATGTGCAGCTTGCCCCCTAGGCTCTGTTCTATCAGGAGATGGATTGGGGACAGTAGAGGAAGGGGAGGATCAGAGAAGTCAGGATTAAACATCCTTTTTACAGGGATTAAAAAGGGGATTAGTCCCTTAAATTCTGCATGATTTAACTGTTGTGGGTTTAGTGACACTTTAATAACATATTTCATTAAAATAAGTTTTCAACCTTAAGTGCTTATTGCTTAGGAGCAATTATCTCTAACAACAAGTCTGAATCCATCTTATGCCGGCCTGACAATTGTGTCCTGGTTAACTGGTGAAAAAAGTTTTAGTTCTCATGCACACTGGACACTTTGCTATCTCTCCTAGACACCTTTCCTCCTGGCAGCGGCATTTTAGCAGAAAAAAATGTTTTGACGCTTGTCAATGTTCTTATTGCATTTAGGTGTGTTTAGTTGCGTCAAAAGTTTGGGTGTTAATTCATTTCATAGGCCAGAATAATAATTTATTCTGGTCATTGAATTTAATTAACGTTCAACTGCTAAAAACACATAGCATTACCACCGCATTACAAACGCATAGCATTACACTTTTTTTATGCCAAAACGCCATTGCTCCTGGACACGCTGGCAGTGGGTTTTTTCTGCCTCTAAACTCCTATAAAAATCTATGTATGGGCACATGCAGGGGTATTTAGAGGCAGCCCAGAACTGTTTGTTTTGGTAGTTATCATTTGGGGGGGGGGGTTCTCCTTTAATCATGCCTATTCTGGTTAGGATTTTTTTTTAAGTTGTGATTGATTCAATATGATTTGCTTACAGTGATTTGCAAAATTGTTAGACCCTAGCAATGACTTATTTAGACCCCTTTGGTTTGTCAGCGGCGTCAGTGATGTCCTCTGTGTGTGCCTCTTTTGTATGTTTGTGCTGACACACATGGGGCAACAACGGCCTGTCTCCCGACCGCGCACCTGCATGATACCCAGACATAGGGACTTCTGAGAGTTTGGAGCTGTGGCCAGGTGGCCATGTTAGTTCACAAGCATCCCCGCCACTTTGTGTACATGCAGGTGGGGAGTGGAGAACGCCACTTCTACAGCTAATTGTATGGGTGGGGATCAGGGGCAGACTGACCATTTGGAAACTCGGGCAATGCCCGAGGGCCCGGGGTCAGTAGGGGGCCCCATGAGATGCCCCTGGTACCTTTTTCATAGGCTTTGTTGAGTTTGGGCAAGGACACAGGGGCCCCATGATCCCCTATTGCCCGGGGGCCCCATGAGTTCTCAGTCCGCCCCTGGTGGGGATGAAATCATGTGACAGCTTCCCACAGGTTTAGCTGAACTGGGTTCAGACCAAGTTTGAACAAAACCCAACTCATCTCTGCTAAGGACTAGAAAACTGCATTACATTCAATATGACTCCAACAAGAACAGAATGATGAAAGCCAGACCTTTAGATTAAAGCTAACCTCCAGGCAAACAAGAATTTGTATTTCTGTCCACCCAGTCCTGAGATTTACACAGCTTTTCCACACAGTACATCCAGGAGAAAGACACCACCGCTACAGATAAGGTGTCATTTCCCAGACCCCTGCCTACTGGTTTGACATTGAATGAGAAGCAGAATATCGATGAGCTCATCTCTCTGCTCACTCTGCTTTTAACTCCTGTTAGTACATGTGCATGCAGCTTGCCCTCTACCAGTCTGAGTGCCACTTCACTGGAGTTATAATATTCTAAAACCACATTGAATTTTGACAGCGCTAGTTGCATTGAAATATTCAGATCCCATTCACACTTGAGCATTTTTCAACTCGATGCACGACGCTCAAAACAGCTCAACAAGTAAAATGCCATTATTGTAAATGGCTCCTGTTCAGACTTGAGCCTTCTGTAGCAAAACGCCTTTCACCCAAAAAACTACTTGCACTATTCTTCAGGCAGATCTGAGTGTTTTGTCCCCATAGACTTGAATGGAATATGCCTGACCAGTGGAAGTGAGCATTTTTTTTCAGGCGTGTTAAGCTTAAACAGCAGCTATTTCTATTTCTATTGGCCACTAAATGAAAAATGCCTAAAATATTTGCAAATCTGCTAAAAAAAAAAGCTAAAAAATGCTTAAAAAAAGCACTTGAAAAAACGCCTGAAAAATGCTCAGCTCAGTGTGAATGCGGCCTCAGCCTGCATGCACACTGAGTTTAAAAAACACTGCTTTTGCAGGCCTTTGACTTGTTTTTTCAGCCTGTAAACACACCTCTACGTTAGCCTATTTGGCCATGCACACATGGGCTTTTACAGGCATATCAGAAGAGGAAAGATTAAAGACTGAAATAAAATCATCACTTGCACATTCAGGAGAGGAGCTTTTAGGCAGAAAAAAACGCTGAATGCACCTAAACATGTCTAAATGAGGCTAAATGTTTGAAGCGTTTAGTGCTTGAGCATTCATTCCAATGGCCAGAATAGATTATTCTGGACAATGGAATCAGTGAACACCCAAACTCTTGACATGTCTGTGTTTATACAAAATGCAGCTTTAGCCACTTTTATTAAGCTTTTTTTTTTCTGCCCGGAACAAAGGAGTCCAGGGGAGGAAAAAAAACATCCAGTGTGCATTAGGCCTAACAATTTATTGCATGTGCGTCCTCTAGGTAAAAAGGATTTGTTGTTTTTTAGTTGGAGGCTTGTTAGAAGCCTGGGATGAGTCAGCCTGGAAGTGAGGTAATGAGTTCACCTCAGGACAGGCTGGGAGGCTCTACAGGTCAAGGCTTCTGGAGCCCTCCCACCCTTCCAGAAACTTCTGGCGCTTTCTGGAAGCGGAGCGGGAGAGAAAGCCCAGATTTGCATGTTAAGGGAACTTGGCCAATCTCCAGGCAGGAGGCTGGGCATGGAGGCCGAGTACAACCATTAAAAATGAGAGAGCCTGTGCAGCAGGGGAGTTAGATGGAAGATGGACTGAAGGAAGGTGCTGGAGAGTGGAGCCTGGGAGGGTGGCCCAGGGAAGGGAGCTTGCCTACAGGCTGGTTGCTGGACAGAAGGATCTCCACTGTACCAAGTCTCCTAGGAAAGACAATCCTGTTGGCAGGGAAGGGGCCAGCCCAGTGTAAGGCCTGAAAGCAGCTGCAAGTCACCGAGCTATCAGGACAGGACATTATGAGTACTTCTACAGCCCCTGGGCCAGATAAAGGGAGAAGGTGGTCAGGTGCAAGACCCAACTAGTTTTCATTCAGGATTTATGGAGGGTGTGTGTGTACGTGTACATGCGTGTGTGTGTTTGTGTGTGTCTGTGTATGCATGTACAATTGTACATGTGTCTGTGTGCATGTCCATGTGTGTATCTGTACATGTGTCTGTGTGTATGCACATGTATGTGTGTGTGTGTGTACATGTGTCTGTGTGTGTACATGTGTCTGTGTGTGTGTGCATGTACATGTGTGTGTGTGTTTGTGTGTATGTACGTACATGTGTCTGTCTGTATGTACATGTGTCTGTGCGTATGTATTTCTGTGTATGTACATGTATCTGTGTGTATGTGTGTCTGTATGTGCCTGTGTGTGTATACATGTGTCTGTATGTGTGTACATGTGTCTGTGCGCGTGTGTGTACATGTTTCTGTGTGTGTATGTATGTATGTACATGTCTGTGTGTGTGTACAGGTGTCTCTGTTTGTGAGTGTTTGTTGGTGGCGAGTAACTCTAATGCAGGCCATAGATGGGTCGAAAATCGGCCGGTTTTTCGGCTGAAAATAAAGTCGGCCGATTTTCGGATCGTTAGTGGGCTCTTTGTTCGGCCGTTTTTCGGTATTTTGGCCGTTTTTTTTTTGGTAAAGTTGGAAAAAATCGGCCGATTTTCGCGGCAATTAGTGGGCAATTAGTGGGCAAATCGGCCGATTTTTTACCGATAAAAAATCTGCGCATGAGCAGTGACCTGCAAGAGGAAGACAAAAAGAAGAAAAAGAAGAGGAAGAGGATGAAGAAGAGAATGAAGAAGAGGAAGAAGAAGAGGATGAAGAAGAAGAGGATGAGGATGAAGAAGAAGAAGAAGAAGAGGATGAGGATGAAGAAGAAGAAGAGGATGAGGATGAAGAAGAAGAAGGAGAATAAGAAGAGGATGAGGATGAAGAAGAGGATGAGGATGAAGAAGAAGAAGAATAAGAAGGGGATGAGGATGAAGAAGAAGAAGAAGAAGAAGAGGATGAGGATGAAGAAGAAGAAGAGGATGAAGAAGAAGAAGAAGAAGAGGATGAGGATGAAGAAGAAGAAGAAGAAGAAGAGGATGAGGATGAGGATGATGAAGAAGAAGAAGAAGAAGAAGAGGATGAAGAAGCAGAAGGAGGAGAAGAAGAAGAGGATGAGGATGAAGAAGAGGATGAGGATGAAGAAGAAGAAGAGGATGAGGATGAAGAAGAAGAAGAAGAGGATGAGGATGAAGAAGAAGAAGAGGATGAGGATGATGAAGAAGAAGAGGATGAGGATAAAGAAGAAGAAGTAGGATGAAAATAAGAGGAATTCCATTCCAGCAAAAAGTGTCCCTGCAGAGAGCTCCACTATTTCTTTGACAGTTCTCCGACAGTTCCTTGACATTTATAGAGGTTGCAACATTGTATCTATTTGTTTCTGAATAAAAACATCTGTATCCTAAATGGAAACAAATAGATACATTGTTGCAACCGCTGTAAATGTCAAGGAACTGTCAGAGAACTGTCAGAAATAGCGGAGCTCTCTGCAGGGACACTTTTGCCGGCTGTAGACGGGATGAAAATCGGCCGATTTTTTTTACCATTGATGGTAACGTCGGCCGCTTGAACGACCGATTTTTCGTTTTTTAAAAGAAAAATCTGCCGTTTTTCGACCCATCTATGGCCTGCATAGGCCTGGCTAGTAGCTCAGGACTTGAAAATTTAAGCCCTGTATATGCCTTAGTTTATAGACTCTATAACTTTCACACAAACCAATTAAAGCGGAGGTCCAGTCAAAATAAGTAAAATAAAAGTTAGCAGCTACAAAAACTGCGGTGTCCTCACATCGGCCAGTTTTACCGGCCATCCTGTGACCCAGGGCTGGCATCTTCAGTGTGTAACATTTGAGGCTTCACAGCCGGGTGCCCACTACGCATGCACTTTGTGAATGTCCCCGTAGTCTTCTGGGACCTGTCACATGTCCTAGAAGACTGTGGGAAGGGAGGGGGAGGACAATTTCCACTTCTGATTGCCTAGGCGATCGCAGCAGAAATGGGAGTGGGTACCTGTCAAATTCGGGTACCCCCTCCCCCCCCCGCTCCCCAAAGGTGCCAATCCTTAATGGGGAGTGAGACACAAAGTCTTAAAGTGTTACTAAACCCAGGACCCTGCATTCACTATATCTGGTCTCCCACAGTAGACAGAACATGGAAATGCAATTATTTTAGTAAATATGAAATGCTTTTCATACCTTTCCTCATCAGCAGTTACAGCATTCTTGTGACTTCTATCAGTGTTCAGCAGTGCACTGGGTAAAGCTTGTAGAAGGAGCTTTCTTTCTGCTCTAGGAGGATGCAAAACCCATTACCTCTGTCTGGACAGTGCTGATTGGCCCTGTGCTGATCACATGCACTCTCCCAAGAAAAAAAAACCTCTCTAGCAATACATACTAAACTGAGCATGTGCAGAATGGCTACAGGTTCAGTCTGTCTTATCATGAGATAAGATGTGGACATTTGAACAAGAGGAGGAGCAGAAAAGACAGGATCAAACTGCCTTTTTGCACAATGCAGAGGATTAACCCCTTAGGTTCCACAGTGAGTATATAAAGCATTCTTTACTGCATATACAGACTGAGTTTACTGTTGTGGATTTAGTAACACTTTAAAGCGGAACCTCCCCTTTTGCGTGGAGCTCTGCTTTAATAAACACATATTGGGAATTTTTTTACCAAAGATTTTTCTTACCAAAATACATTTTAGTCTAAATTTATGACGAAATTGAATTTTATTAATATGTTTTATAAAATATCCTGGACACAGCCTGTTCATGAAGGGGGTAAATCCTTTCAGAGCGTAAGTGGTTAAACAGTAATCACATTTTCCATCTACACCCATTATTTGCCTAGGTTTCCCTGAGTCTTTGAAGACCCCATCATGCCCACCTGCCTGCCCACAAGTTCTTCCTGGTAAATCCTGATTTTATTCTGTCTCTGCTCTGAGGTCCTCGCTCCTCTATAAAGCTTGCAGAAGTATTCAGAATAATAATAGATTCTTGTTCTGCGGGATCATTGCTGGTGACATTAATGGTTTAAGGCTCCTGAATTTTGATTGATTGCTGTAATCTACTGCAACTATTTCAAGACACAGATTTATTATTATTAAGCCTATAAAATGATATCAGGGTCAGTGCAGGCACACTATTTGGGTTGTGATGCAAACAACATTGCCTGTGAGAAGATTAAATCTTTTCATAAACCTAATAAAGGAAAATCAGAGGAATACTGTTTCATTCTCCGTATCCTGAGCCGCCAGATGCATATACATCTCACGGTAACAAAATGACTTGCCGAATGTAATTTTTTCTTTTCACTTTAAAATGTAACCTTCACAAACCACTGAGTACATTGTCTAGTCCTTCTGGAGATTGAAATCTCTGAAGTTGTCTTGTCTTATTAGCATTGCGTCTCCTTTGCAAAGTGGCAGAGGAAGCGCCGAGAGATGTAGAATGACACTGCGGAGATGCAGCCGTAACAAAGTGCCTCATTAAGGCCAGGCGTTTGATGCGTTCACAGGTAGTTTTTATTTTCAATGATGCTCTTTTATTTTAAAAGAACACAGGGATTAAATGTCACTCGCTTCGGCAAACAAAATCTCTCTACAAAAGAATACATTAGAATGAATGACGTTAATGCAAAAACTCAAAAAAAGAAAAAATTAAAGGACTGAGAGAAAGTAAATATTTTTGAATTCAGCATTATAAAAGCCATTTATCTTTTAATCACTTCAATACCGGGCACTTATACCCCCTTCCTGCCCAGGGCAATTTTCAGCTTTCAGCGCTGTTGCACTTTGAATGACAATTGCACGGTCATGCAACATTGTAGCCATATGAAATTTTTATATATTTTTTTACACAAATAGAGCTTTCTTTTTGTGGTATTTAATCATTACTGAGTTTTTTTGTTTTTTGCTAAATAAAACAAAAATCATCTGAAACTTTTATGTTTCAATATTTTTATTAAGAAAGTTTTGTTTTAAGAATACAAGCTCAAGATACGCCCACGCAGGGGCAGAGCAGAACAATAACACATAAACAGATATATCCTGCTGACTTGTATTAGCCAAATAACAAAATGTCCAATGACATCAGGGAGGGACGGCAAAAAGCTGAACCAAATAATAACAGCAGTAATCCAACATAGTACCGGAAAAAGAAGAGAAAAGAAAAAAGGTTAGAAAAAAGGATAAAGAACATAAAATAAAAAAAAACAAAAAAAAGGGAAAAGAAAACATGGAGGAAAGAGAAACTAGAAGAATCACGGATCCAGCAAAGGCAGCGACTATAAGAGGCCATAACTAGTAGGAGACAGGGATGGCAAGGAATAACGTATCCAAGGTTCCCAAACCTTAAGGAATCTCGGATGAGAATCATGAAGAATGCTGGACATCTGTTTATTGATTAACATAGCATTCATCCGGGTCTTCACCCCCTGGAAGACAACCAAAGGGGTTCTCCAAGCTTGAGCTATAGCACGTTTGGCCAAAATAAATAGGTAGGATGCCAATTTCTGCTGAGACCTAGACAGACCCAAAATTGGGCAATGCAGGAGGGCCACCCTTGCATCCCTATGGACCGTAATATGAAATAGCGTTTGTAGTAAATCAAAACCTAGACCAGAAGCGGGCATGACCACCAAATGTGCAAGACGTCCCCGCGTAGACCACAGTTCCGGAAACACCTATCTCCGCCAGCTGGATTAAAGTGAGCAGTCCACACCGGGACCCAGTACCACTGCAGGAGAACTTTGTAGGCTGCCTTAAGAGTAACTGTATTGAATGAACATTTCGCCACCATCCCCCAAGCCCTACGCCAATCCTCTGCCACAATCGAGACACCCAGATCTCGCTTCCATTGAGAGACATAAGACAAGGGTGGTGAGGAGGACCTACTGTTAAGGGAGGCATAAATTACAGAAATGAGACCAGGGGACCCTGTCACCTGAAACTTTTGAAAAAAATGCACTTTTCTTTGTTTCTGTTAAAAATTTTTGCAACTAATTAACATTTCTTCATAAATTTAGGTCAAACTGTATTCTACTACATTTCTTTGGAGAAAATAATAATAATAATTGAATTTGTATCTTTTTTTTCAACTGTTTCTATTATTTTTTTATTTTATATTACATTTTTTCATTTTTTTACTATTTTATTTTTCAGCACTCTGTGACCAAAGCAATTCAATGTTACCACAGTAACATTGAACTACTCTGGGCAAGTGATCAGAATTTTTTTTTAACACATTATAATTGCTAATACCAATGTATTTAATTGATATTTGCAATTATTCTTACTGAATGAAACTGATTCATTCAGTCTTTTGTTGTGATTAGCTGTGATTGGGCAAAGCTGATCACATGATACAGATGGGCTGTGATTGGCCCTGTCTGTATCGTGACTGCCTTGACCTGTCACAGCTAACAACATAATTGTATACAATGGATGGCATGGCAGGAAATCATCCATTGTATACAATTGACGTGATCTGCTGTGATTGGTCACAGCGGTCACATGACACTGGCAACGGGACGGTGTAGTGATATGTCATCAGCTGTGTCCTGTGGACACAGCGGTGACAGAATGCACCTCTGCGTGGCCCCACAGCCGTGTGAGCCGCTCGTTTTGACAATATATCATATGACGTCCAGTCACAACGGCGAGTGTCCCGCTCAGCCATCAATCTGCTATTGGCCAAGAGGGAAGGTGTTAATCTGCATAACAGTAAACCTTTCGCAACAGAAATCTGAGGGCATATGACCTTCTGAAAATGCTAGTTGCTTGGCTATCATTGAATCCTATAAGCTTCGGTTTTTGAGTGAATCACTGACCTGAACCAAGTACACAGATCAGGAATGTCAGAGAAACATTCTGTGTCAACGATTGTCTTGGAAATTTTATAGATAGGCTACTCCTATTCTAAAATTGATCAGTGGTTCCAAATTAACAATAACTACTAGACATGTTGGATTTGTTTTGCAAATTTCAACTGAAATCTCCGAATCTCCGAATCACAATAGTAATGAATGTCAACGAATCTGAAATAAATTATAATTCATTTGTATTCATTTGTTTCATTTGGATGACATGATGCGATAGTTTGAGCCTTTTGTTATTGTTAGAAGCATCTGAAATTACATAACAACATAACGAATGATCCAAATTGATTCAGATCCATTTGTTTTTATTCCAGTGAGCGTAGCGTGACTATGCTAATAAGATTCTTTTTTTGTCTTGAGGTTGAACTTGAAAGACCATTGGTTTAATTTTAATGCCCATAAAATCCTTACAGCGCTTTCTGCAGTAAATGTGCAATCAATATAATAAATGAATGAAATAAAAAGTGTCTACAAAATTTTATATATTCTGTGCCACCATATGGCAGCTATAAAGTGTCCATGCAATCAATTTCATACAAAAGTGCTTCTGTTCAGTCTGCAAAACACAACTGTGTGCTCTCGTGCTATACTCCAGTGATCCTCCACCACCAACACAGAGAACTATGACCACCCACTAGAGGTAAGTCATAATGCGCTTATTATGCTTGGTCTTATATGATACCATCAACTGCATCCTAAAGGTAGATGTTCTACTTGTGTTCCAGCCACATACTGTATAATCATGCCACATAGGAGAGGGAATAGAGGGAGCCCGCCATAGTGTAAAAAATTTAAAACACTTTATTAAATATGAAATCTGTATAAATCTACTCACAAACTGAATGCTGGCTCAGCATTAAGGCTCCATGTACACGTCAGGACGTTTGGAAAACACCTCTGAATGATGGAAACTGACTGCTGGAAAACATATGATAAAAAACGTATCATAAAAATATGATAAAAAACCTTCCAAAATGCCCAGAATGTACTGAAAAACAGTAAAAAATTTACTATTTCAGACATTTTGAGAGAAATAGAGAGAGCAGAAGCAGAGAGATCAGTATGTGTTGAGATTACCTATGTTTTCTGGTTGTATTCACTATGGATCCCATCATGAGCATAATGCAGCACGTTCTACCATTTTCTCCTTTACGCAAAACCTGGAACTGACTGCACTGGTGTGCTAGGTCCGTTTGAATACATGGAAAATGCTTATAAATGAAAACGCTTATAAACGCGGTTAGCCGTGTTTACATGCATTTGAAACGCTGATAAAATCTACTCCTGAACGCAAGTTTGGTGTGTTCAAAAAAACATTACTGTAAACTCAACTGCCTGCAAACGACTGTAACATAGTGTACATAGACACATAGGAAAACATTAGGTATAGTTCAGAGGCTGCTGGAAAAAAAATGCAGAAAAGCTCCCGAATGTGAGTTTATCAGCTGCAGTGTACATGAACCCTAAGGTATATGTACATTTATATAAGGTTACATGTAATCCTCGGGTGGCCACTCCATATTATCTATAATGGGCAGTTTATTACTCATCTGTCCCGGGGTGTACCACATCACTTCCAGGTGTAGTGTGCGGGATGACGTTACTTTCTAGCTCACAATAAAGTGTAGAAATTGCCTTTCTAGTAGGAACTTGAATTTTTATTATATCTAATGAAAAAAAAGAATGCAAACAGCTTATTTTTAACTTTTAATCTGTTCTCTCCCACATCAAATCTAAATTTAAGATGTTTTGCGTAAAGTGGAAGTAAAGCCAAACACACAGAGAGCAAAAAAAAAAAATCTCAAATGGATCATAAAAATTTCATACTGTATCCAAAAATAAATAAATTGGGCTTTACATACACTTTAGCAATGAAATTAATACCTGGCTCTAGCAAGATTTATACCTTGGAAATCTGTAATCTGAATTTGTTGAACCTGTTTAGTTAGTGACGCATTGCACGTAGACTCATCTATACTACTTTAGTGACAATTACACCAGCGCTATTATAACAGAGCAGAAAGCTGCACCTACACATAGGGGTAGATGAACTAAAACTGAAACACTCAGAATCTGGTGCATCTGTGCATGGTAGCCAATCAGCTTCTAACTTCGGCTTGTTCAGTTAAACTTTGGCAATAAAACCTGGAAGCTGGTTTCTATGCAGAGTTGTACTGGATTTTCCAGTTTTAGTAAATAACCCCCATACGGAAGGCCTTCTTCGGGGAATAACTGTGGCAAAGATTAGAATCTATAAACTAGGTATTCACACTCTATTTTGTACAGATCACAGTAATATTTATCTTTTTTACTGTTCCATTATTTGTCTGTTTAAAGTATGACTAAAGGCAAAACTTTTTTTAGTTTTTGGTCAGAGTGGAGATGAATTAGAACACCGGTTTTTACTACTACATCGGCCCCAGTTAGGGAGATTCATCCTCTCAATCTGTCATGTTTGCCATTATCAATGAAAGTGAAAGAAAATCCCAAATTGTGGGTTGCCCCCAGAACAGTTAAAAAGGGTAAATAGATGAGAATAGTTGTGTGACCTGGGAGACGCCAAGGGATTTCCTAACTTTGCAGGGATTTCCTCTCACTTCCTGTTTTGGCTATGGGGCAGAAAATGAAGGTAAATCTCCCCTATGGGACACAGATGGTGGAAAAAATGGACTCTATCCAAAATGAAAAAAAAGTTTTGCTCTACTTTAACCACTTGACAACCAGGCTATAGCCAAATGATAGTTACAGCGTGGTTGTCCAGTTCTGAGAAGGCGTCATATGACGTGCCTCCCCCTTGTGCTGTCTGTGATTGCTGTGTCCTATGGACACAGCTGATCACACGACAAGGTAAAATCACAGCAGCCCTTTACCACATGATGATCAGCTGTGTCCAATGACGTCTGATTACAAAGTAAATACAGTTGCCGGTTATATGCAGCACTTTACTCATGCTGCCAATAACCGGCAAGTGTCACAGAGGACATCTGCACTGATAATTAGGGCACTGATTATCAGTGCAGCCCCAAAAGTGCCCAGCAGTGGCTCCCATCAGTGCCCAGCAGTACCACCCATCAGTGTCCATCAGTGGCACCCATCAGTGCCCATTCGTGCCACCCAACAGTGCCACCCATCAGTGACCAGCAGTGCTGCCCATCACTGCCACCCATCAGTGCCACCAATCAGTGCTGCCAGTGCAAACAGTCAGTGCCGCCAGTCAATGCCCATCAGTACCACCTACCCATGCCCATCATTGCTGTCTATCAGTGCCCATCAGTGCTGCATATCAGTGCAGCATCATCAGTGCCTCCTCATCAATTCCCACCAGTGCTGTCTCATCAGTGAAGCCTATCAGTGCCCATCAGTGCTGCCTATCAGTGCCGCCTCATCAGTGCCCATCAGTGCTGCCTATCAATGCCGCCCATCAGTGCCCATCAGTGCTGCCTATCAGTGCAGCCTGATCAACACACACCAGCGAAGAAGAAAATTTACCTGTTTAACCTCCCTGGCGGTATGATTATTTCAGATTTTTGGTGCTGAAAGCGGTACCATTATTTTGCATGGAAATATGTAGTTTTTTTATTGTAGGCTGTAATATTTAGGAATAACTCACTGAAATCTGTCCGAACAAGAGTCTAGTAAACATCCCGGGTAGGATAAAATTTGAAACACAAAATCATAAATTATAATTTAATAAATAATCATAAAAAATAATAATATAATAATAATACATTTAATTCAATAATATAATCAAACCAAAAACACTGAAATTTGAAATATAGCGCCATAATAAGTTCGCACATTGCTGAGCAAAGTCGCAAAATCGTTTTCAGTGTCTGATGACGAATTTCCCCACGAATCATTATCACTCAATTCTGCAAGTGGTTCTGATTTACTATCGCTGTTCTCTAGCTGATCTAAACCGCTTTTGACCTAAAGGGACACTTTTTGGACGCCATGGACGTTTCTCAGTTTCCAGGCAGAAAGAACAGACAAAATGCAGGCAGGGCACAGGACAAAGCACTAGGGACAATATGTATGTGAAATGGGTTGAGACAGCAATGTTTTACTATGTAAAATGTAAAAAAAAAAAAAGACATTTTTTAAAATTTTTAAATTTCCCGCCGCCGGCGGCACCCGTACGTCCCGACGTCACAGGGACAGGACACAGAAGCCGGATGCCGGCATCCGCCGAAGGAGATGGCCGGGGACACTGCAGGGGACACATCGCAGGAGCGCAGGGTAAGGTAAGTGAAGAACAAATGCCCGGAGCAGTGCCGCATGGTATTCCCGAGTGTAGCTCAGGGTTACCGCTCTTGGTACTGAAATGTTACCCCGAGCTACACTCGGGAATACCGCTAAGGAGGTTAAAAAACATTATAATAGAAACAAAGAAAACTTTTTTGTCAAATTTTTCATTTATAGTGCAAAAAATTAAAAACCCAGTGGCGATTAAATATCACCAAAAGAAAGCTCTATTTGTGTAAAAAAAAATGATAAAAATTTCATTTGGGTACAATGTTGCATGACTGCGCAATTGTCAATCAAAGTGAAAGCTGAAAAGTGGCCTGGGCAGGAAGGGGGTAAAAGTGCCCAGTAGGCAAGTGGTTAAGCCAAGAGTATTAGAGATGATCAACAAACAATTCTATAATGTGTTTTCTCAAAGATTTTACCTGAAATTCACCCAAAGTTTGAAATTTGCTCAACGAAAATGACATTTTAAGACATCCAATAACTAATACAATATAATATATCATAATATATTATAATAAGTTTTTTTCTGTGACATTCACCCTATTTAAAAAAAAAGGGTGAATGTTACTTTACCTGAAAATTTGCCTATTACCTTCCCATTCCCATTCCCATTTTTATATAAATTTGCCTGGTCTGAGCTGCTGAATATCTGTATTCTGTACTGAAAATGCACTGATTGTTTATGGAGTTTTTTTATGTATAATCTTTACTACTGCTGATAAGATTGAGGAGTGTTTATAATATAGGTTCCGTACTTCCATGGTTCACTTTTTAAAATATTTTTAAGTAAAAAAAATGACATTCATGTGTTTCAGGACCATGGAGAGCCATTGTCTACAAATTTTTCTTCCAGACTATGCGAATCTTCACAATACTGAGATTCGCTGGCTGTTCGCTGGCAGATGCATTCACCTGGTCTACATTTACATCAGACTATATAAAATATGGAAAAAAAGTGAGCGCACTCCAGTGAGCGACAAGTGCACAAAAAGGAACTACAAGCCCTTCCAACCAAAATAAAACAATGTAAGTGCAGCGCTACAAACAATATTCAAATGACAAAAGGTGTAAACGATTGTCAGATGTAGGAATGTTGAAGATGATAAACAGTTCAGTGCAGGGGGAATCACAGGGTATATAGGTGTAATCCAATCCCAGGAATAGATAAATTGCCTGCTTACCAGAAGCGCAATTTGAATGCGCATGTACAGATTGCATGTAGCCGGAATCCCATGTAGGCGCTGCTTTCTAGTACCCAGATGGTCCGTCGGTGGTGGGACGATGCTGGCCTGGTCGGAACACACTGCACCTTGGATCCACACAGAGAGCCTAAAAAATTGCTGGGGCTGAGGTATGGGAACTCAGTACCAGGTGCAAGGAGTAAAAATACTCATAGTGTAGTATGTTTTAAAATTATTTATTCAAAACGTAAAGCCATATAAATTTACAAAAACGCATGCCTGCAGCCTGTAGCCAGTAAATGCAGCTTCAAAAAAGATGATCCTATACACTGACCAGTAAAAACCATGGGTGGGCCGCCGGATCTCCTGACCCGGCGGCGTAACGTCAAGGCGTGCAAAGGCTCCTCCTAGACGCGTTTCGTGTCAATACACGTCCACTGTAGGGGTGATGCCATGCATGCCTGACGTCTAATTGCCTCTTTATATGTTTAAAAATCGCGCCAAACCGCAATAGCGCCGCCTCGCTGACAATCGGCGCTACTGCGCATGCGCGGGCGCCATTTTCCTGAAGTTTGGGAACCTTAAAGATGGCCGCCGCGTGTCCCACTGCGCATGCGCGAACGGTCCGGTCGCCATTTTCTCGGTTGGATATAAACATCCAGCCGATCACCAGTGCGCCTGCGCGAACCGGGACGGCTGCCATTTTCCTGTAGATATTCAAATGCTAAGGAGGGGACTGGAGCCAGAATGACTGATTCACCGCTGCAAGGAAAACAGTCAGGCGACAGTCCCATAGATATTTAAAAGCTGTATACCTTACAGGAGGGACTGCATAGATATACTCTTGGTTATTGGGGCATAAAGGATGATAAATATATGCCTCACAGGAGGGACTGTATATATATATTCTCCGTTTATTGGGACATAAAAAAAGGGGGAGGGGTCAGGATTTTATAATTCCTTGTAACCCATGGTGATATGACACATGTGCATGAAACACGGGCGCCCATCTAGCAGAGATCCACTATACGTACATATATGTATCCCTAAAACTAATAAGAATAAAGTAAATCATATAAGGTGTAAACCCAAAAAAATGTATATATAAAAAACGAAATAAAATATCAAAATAATAAAATATTCCATGGTCCTTAAATTAAAAAATATAACATTCATCTAAAATGTATACATCATACATTAGATGAATGTTATATTTTTTAATTTAAGGACCATGGAATATTTTATTATTTTGATATTTTATTTCGTTTTTTATATATACATTTTTTTGGGTTTACACCTTATATGATTTACTTTATTCTTATTAGTTTTAGGGATACATATATGTACGTATAGTGGATCTCTGCTAGATGGGCGCCCGTGTTTCATGCACATGTGTCATATCACCATGGGTTACAAGGAATTATAAAATCCTGACCCCTCCCCCTTTTTTTATGTCCCAATAAACGGAGAATATATATATACAGTCCCTCCTGTGAGGCATATATTTATCATCCTTTATGCCCCAATAACCAAGAGTATATCTATGCAGTCCCTCCTGTAAGGTATACAGCTTTTAAATATCTATGGGACTGTCGCCTGACTGTTTTCCTTGCAGCGGTGAATCAGTCATTCTGGCTCCAGTCCCCTCCTTAGCATTTGAATATCTACAGGAAAATGGCGGCCGTCCCGGTTCGCGCAGGCGCACTGGTGATCGGCTGGATGTTTATATCCAACCGAGAAAATGGCGACCGGACCATTCGCGCATGCGCAGTGGGACACGCGGCGGCCATCTTTAAGGTTCCCAAACTTCAGGAAAATGGCGCCCGCGCATGCGCAGTAGCGCCGATTGTCAGCGAGGCGGCGCTATTGCGGTTTGGCGCGATTTTTAAACATATAAAGAGGCAATTAGACGTCAGGCATGCATGGCATCACCCCTACAGTGGACGTGTATTGACACGAAACGCGTCTAGGAGGAGCCTTTGCACGCCTTGACGTTACGCCGCCGGGTCAGGAGATCCGGCGGCCCACCCATGGTTTTTACTGGTCAGTGTATAGGATCATCTTTTTTGAAGCTGCATTTACTGGCTACAGGCTGCAGGCATGCGTTTTTGTAAATTTATATGGCTTTACGTTTTGAATAAATAATTTTAAAACATACTACACTATGAGTATTTTTACTCCTTGCACCTGGTACTGAGTTCCCATACCTCAGCCCCAGCAATTTTTTAGGCTCTCTGTGTGGATCCAAGGTGCAGTGTGTTCCGACCAGGCCAGCATCGTCCCACCACCGACGGACCATCTGGGTACTAGAAAGCAGCGCCTACATGGGATTCCGGCTACATGCAATCTGTACATGCGCATTCAAATTGCGCTTCTGGTAAGCAGGCAATTTATCTATTCCTGGGATTGGATTACACCTATATACCCTGTGATTCCCCCTGCACTGAACTGTTTATCATCTTCAACATTCCTACATCTGACAATCGTTTACACCTTTTGTCATTTGAATATTGTTTGTAGCGCTGCACTTACATTGTTTTATTTTGGTCTACATTTACATGTGACTGTGGAATGCAGAATAAATACAGATCTCAATCAGAATCTATATTATCCAAATTTGCCCATTATTCTATTAAATTCTAAAAAAAAAAAATATACCCCAAGTTTTTACTAAGCAGTTAGCATACCAGACTTCAAGGGTTGATTTGCTAAAACTGGAGAGTGCAAAATCTGTTGCAGCAGAGCATGGTAGTAAATCAGTTTCTAACTTCAACTTGTTCAATTCTATGGCTGAAGGTTTTTATACCTTCATGTATTGTATGCATGAAGGTAAAAAACCTTCTGTGTGCAGCAGTGCCCCCAGCCCCATCAATACTTACCTGAGCCTCATCAAGATCCAGTGATGTGAATGACAGCCTTGGCTGTCCCAGGTCTCTGCCTCCTCATTGGCTGAGACAGCAAGCCGGAGCAAATTGCCGTCAATCACAGCCAGTCAGCCAATGAGAAGAGAGATGGGGTGGGGCCAAGCCACTGCTCCATGTGTGAATGGATACACGGAGCAGCGGGTGCCCTCATAGCAAGCTGCTTCTGTGGGGGCACCCAGCAGACAGGAGGAGCCAGGAGAGCCTGTGGGGGTCCCAAGAATAGGAGGATCCAGGGCGCTCTGTGCAAAACCACTGCACACAGCAGGTAAGTATACACAGGCGATCTCTGAAAACCTATCTCTTCAGGGAAACCTATCCTGCCCTCGGCATATAATGGAATCTTCTACTTTTCCAACCAATCCATCCCCCACAGATACTACCTTTTGTACCACTAGCCCCTCCCTCCTAGATTGTAAGCTCCAAGGAGCAGGACCTCTTGTATTGAACTGTATTGTTGCTGTATTGTCTCCCGTTATATTGTAAAGCGCTGAGCAAACTGTTGGCGCTATATAAATCCTGTATAATAATAATAACATGTCTGTTATTTTACAAAAAAAATGAAGCTTTAGAATTGCTTTCAGCTTTGAAAAAAAAAATGGAAGCTGAATGGTTTCTATGCAGAGCTAAACTCGATTTTGCACTCTCCAGTTTTAGTAAATCCCCCCAAAGTGTCTTTGCATAGGATATCAGAAACCAAATTCATAGTTTTGCAGACTGCATCTTATAGGTCATTTTTGGCATTATCTGACATTACTGGCAGTCATCTGCTAAAAACACTTTAACTTCCAGTAAGCTGCCATTCAGTACTGAGAGACAAGCTGATTGGTTGGTTTAAGTGTTAATTAAACAATGCCAGGATCTAGGAAAAATCAATGGGCACGCTAATACAGCATAGGGCATTTCATCTTCAATAAGACATCTCTCTTCTCAGCATAGTGACAGAAGCAATGGTAAATCCCTATTTATCCTGTAATCATCACGGATAGAGGGGTTATTTCAGGTAACAGGGCAACCAGCTAGAACAATAGCAAAAACATGATGTGGAATGTGTAGCTGATAGACGCCTTGGACAACAATGATTGTTTTGTATATTGCTAACAAAAAAGTACCTTCAAGGATGATGCTCATGGTTAGAAAATGTTCCAGTAGCAGAAGAGATTATATAATGTTCATGAACTTCAAGGAAAGTCATGGCAAATAAATAAGGTATGGTATATAGGACACATTGTTTATGTTCCTGGTACATGAAAAGGAAGCTTTTATTTATGAAGGTTTATGATTTTTTTTTGGAGAAGTTATCATGCTTTTATATTTTTTTCAGGAAATGTCATCTTTAGGCTGAAAGGTAGAACAGTGTGGTGGCAGTTGTGCCTCACATTTAACTAGCTCCCTGCTAGTTTACATTATGAAAAAACATATGTAAATATCTACTTTATACTTCTTAATGGTTGTAGTTTGCAATAAAAGAGTTTGCCGTTTAATCAAGTAGCAAAAAGGGTACTTGTTCCTGGACCCCCATGAAAATGGGCCAGCTATCAGACCAAAATAATGGGGCCTAGAAAGCAGATGTGTTAAAATGGTTTATAATTTCTGAAAACAGGATACTCATTGCTGAAAGAGATTACGTCTTCTGTATTGTTTACTCGAATTCACTTAAATGTTCCATAAATATTTAAGAAAAGGCACACAGCTTATTTTCATCTTTTAATCTGTCCTCTACTACATCCTGTCTAAATGTTAGAAATTCTGTGTATAGCCCTACAGAACAGACAGTGTACAGTCCACATGTGATTTTCTGCTTCACTGCAACCAGGAAACAGGAAACTTTATTCAGTGAAAAGACATAGAGTATATATCATAGATGCAGCTACAAACTTAGAAACACTGCCATCTACTGCTGGTTGAAGAATATAACTTTACTGAATGCTGATGTAGCTGTCGCACAAAACATGTGAACACTGAATTCCAACACTAGATAAAAATGTTTTGCTTGAAGTGGAAGTAAACCCAAAATGCAAATAAAAAAAATATATATTTTTTTTCTATCCAAAAAGAAAACAAATAGTTTATCTATATATACACACTTTAACAATGAAATTAAAACAGCATTAAACCCAAAATCAATATTGTGCAGCTTACTAAACATTAGATGTGATGGCTGCATTAGTTTTATTTTTTGGAGACTTTTCCCCTCTGTTTTGACATGGTGATCTGGCCATTAACAAACCTCCTGTATTAGAGTGCCTCCACTGTGTGTCCTTTTAGGATAAAGATTTTACATAAATAAAAGCTGATCATTCTAAGCACCACTCTCAGTGGTAAATGGTTTGTCTCAACCCTCATCCCCAGGATAGCTGAGTCTGTTAAAAACAACAGACTTACTGGCAGGATCACCAGGTGAAATTAAAAGAAAGAGAGCCTAAAAAAAAAACTAAGGCAGCCACCATATCTAAGAATTGGTAAACCACAACCTAATAAATGTTTGCTTTTGGGTTTAATAAGTCTTTGCTTTTGGGTTTAACGCCCGGCTCTCTAGTAAGAGCCATACCTTCGGTATACCAGTGTGAGCGGCACTGTAATCTGTATCTGCTGAACTATGATTCTGTTCAGTTAGTGATGCATTGCACATACTGAATTGCTTCTTCAAAACAATGGTGGCAAAGATAAGGATCTATAAACTAGGCACTCACACTACATTTTGTACAGAATAGTGTTTGTATAAAACCTATATTATTCTTTGATAAAGGTATTAATAAAACAGCTTTGGCATGTATTTATCAAAAATTTTTCCTGACATTTGCCTAAGGTTTTCGCTAAATTCAATGGTGAACATTAACCCCATTTATCAGGCTATATTAGTGGAAACTGCCCACAGTTTGGTAAGTGAAAAATATATATATATATTTTTACTGTAACATGCACCCTATTTAGAAGTGAATGTTCCCTTCCGTACAAATTTGCCTATCATTCCCTCAACCCATTTTTATTTAAATTTGCCTGGTTTGATCTGCTGAAGCAATGCATTATCTATTGGAAATGCAATAATGGAATGTTTTAATACAAGTTCAACACTTCCACTGCTCCTTTTTTAATATTATGGGGTTGATTTACTAAAACTGAAGAGTGCAAGTATCTGGTGCAACTATAATAAATCTCATTCGGAATCTATATTATCAACTTGGCAAATTTGCCCATTATTCTACTAAATTCTAAAAAAATATAAATACACCCCAATTTTTTAGTAAGCAGACCAGGCTCCAAGGGGTTGATTTGCTAAAACTGGAGTGTGCAAAATCTGGTGCAGCTGTGTATAGAAACCAATCAGCTTCTACTTTTTTTTTGTTAAAGCTTAATTGAACAAGCACCAGATTTTGCACTCTCCAGTTTTAGTAAATCAACCCCATAATAATAAACCCCATAAAATTAATTGAAAAAAAAAATACTTCTGCCCTAAATAACTCTCCATGGTGCTGAAATCATGTTTCTGGCAGATTTTACTTCCAGGCTATCCACATTTTGACTATATTGAGATTTGATGGCTATTTGGTGGCCCCGGGCACTTGGGTGTATATATATGTTAGTTATTCATTTGGTGAATTGCCCTGTTGATCACCAATAAATATACTCCTATATTTTGCTAATTTTCAAACCCAGCCGCAAATATCTTTTGTAAGAGATATCAGAAACCCAGTTCATGGTTTTGCAAGTGGAATTATTTGACATTACTTACACGAGTCTGTTAAGAACATCCAAGCTGCTATTTAGTACCAAGGACATGCTGATGGGTTGGTTTAAGTGTTAATTAAACAATGCCAGGATCTATGAAAAATCAGTGGACACACTCATACAGTATAGGATATTTTATCTTCGATAAGACATCTCTCTTCTTAGCGTAGTGACAGAAGCAATGATAAATCTCCATTTATCCTGTAAGCACGGATAGAGGGGTTATTTCAGGTAACAGGACGATGGACTACAGCAATAGCAAAAACATGATGTGTTGTGTGTAGCTGATAGATGCATTGAACAACAAAGATATTTTTATATTTCTAACAAAAAAGTCCCTTGGAGGATCATGCCTAAGGAATATGTTTCATGGTTAGAAAATATTTCAGCAGAAGAGATTATATAAAGTCAAGGAACACGAAAGCACAACAGATAAATAAGGGATGAGACATAGGGCACAGTGCTTATGTTTCCAGTAGTTGGTATAATAAGGGAGCTCTTAGATATACATGGATTTTGGATTTTTTTCTTTTAACTCACTTTATTTCTTTTAATTAGTTAATATTAAGTTAATATTTAAATGGTTAATATTTTATTAAGTTTAATTAAATAATTTAATTGTTTTTTAATGTAATTTAATGCAATTTAATTCTATTTTAATACATTTTTTTAATTCAATTTATCTTAATTTTAAATTAATGAAATTATTCTTTTTTTTTAATGAAATTATTTAATAATGAAGTAGTTAATATTTAAATTATAAAAATGCCTGTATATTCTGCACATATTAAAGGGATTCTGTTTTTATATTTATTAGCTAAATAGTGCCCATTATTTCCTCAATGATGTAGAAATGCAGTGGAGTGTGCTATTCAACTCCATGCTGAGCCCTGTTCAAAGATATATGTTGAGAATACTTAATACATGCAATATAATATATGGGGTACACATATTACATACAAATTTTCAGAGGGGGGTGTGTGTACATTTTGTACACATGGGTAATATATATTAGTAGAAGTAGAAGTAGGGATGCTTTGTACACACCCTATATGATAGAGGGTATATGTTGTTTTAATGTAGTGTTGGTTGTAATATTGTTCAGAGTTGGATCTGCTGAACAAATGCCCTGCCATTAATATGTGCAGCTAAATGTTTGCTCACATTAGGTTGGACAAAGACCAAAAAATTATCACAAGTCTCCCTCTAAACAGTTATTGGGTGAGGGCAGCTAGTGTAGCACCATGCAGACATACATCTAGGCATCTGCTAATATAATGCACTATGGGAAGATCTCACTCTCTAGTATAGCAGCCGTGGCTAACCAAACTTGATAAGTGAAGAAAATATACTTAAAGCGGAGCTCCAGTGCCCATAACAATTTTTTTTAAAAAGCTCTCCCATTTTATTTCATCTTTCCCATTAATAACTAAAGGTATATGTGATATCCTGCTCTTTAGTTAATAAAAAGTAATATTTTACCTTGATCTAGGAAGCAGGAAGGCGCCATGAAGAATGTGGGCATCTGAAGCCCACAGGTCTATATTTCCAGGATTAGGTGCTTCTGGCTATCCCAGTATGCACCTCCCAATCTTGCGTCTGCACAGTAATGACACTGCGTGGCGCACTTCATTCCTAACTAGGATTCGCAAGGACTCCTGGGATAGAGGACCCGATATCCCAGACCTTGAAAATTGCCTTATTACGTCATTGCCTAGGCGGCAGGGACCGGAAGCACCGCCTTTACCCACTATTTAAAGGTATTTGCAAACTTTAAAAAAAATATATATATATCCAAATCCAACAGTACAACAAAAGGGCATTGCTAATAGGAGACTCATTAAAAAAAAAAAAGAAAAGAAACTGCTGCAGATTCCAATCTGTACCAACCTCTACCAAACCTTGATCTTCCACACAAGCAAATCTTTGATAGTGCCATTCTTGTGCCTTCCTTAACATTTATATGGGTCAGGAAGGCTGTCCATCATAGTGGTGGACCAGTAGGAAAGAGCGAGGGTGAGACTTAACATCAAGCTTTTCTCTTGCAGAACACTCAGTATTTCACCGCAACAGGAAGGTTTTCTAGGCAGTTTAAGCCATTTGAGTGCACTTCAAGGTGCCTACACATGGTTCCTGCAACAGTTACTTTTTTATTACAGAGCCTTTTTTAATACAAACCCACCCATCATTTACATTTGTAAAGCAAAATACTAAGAGCTGCTAAGGTGTCTTCCTGTCTGATGTAGTTTCGTCTTCCTACTGATATGCCCGATTTCTGACTTTTATCCTTATGAAGGGAGTCCCTATATAAGTCCTAAATGCCACTGGTGTAACACCTGGTTAATTATCTGATATCTGGCCTGGCCCCATCCACTATCTGCACACTGCCCAATAAACAAGGCTTTAATGGCCACTGAGATGCTTTCAGTGGTCCCTGAGGATGGCAGTTGGGTTTACCTTAGTCCTTGAGTCAGGATCATTATGTCTCCAATCAACGAGCATAGCAAATTGAAATCAGCTAGGTCCACAGAGGATGCATTTGGCCTTGTCTACTCTTGCAAAGTAAAGAATTTCAACTAAATGTTTTAACTGGTTGACATGTTTTGATTTACATTTATCCTGTGTTTTCTTTGTTTCATCTGTCTCCTTTTCTAACTTGTAAAGAAAAGAGCAGCCAGTCTTATCTTTACTGTTTTACAGCAACCATGAATAGAATGTGTCCCAGAAGGACCTGAAGGTAAAACTGAAAGTAGTAGTTAAGCAGCGGAGCAGATATGTGTACTGGGATGCAATTCATCAGCCTTCCCATAGGCTAAGCACTATGCTGTTTGGTTTCAAATATGTGTTAGTCATTCGGTTTGAGTTAAGCTCTGGGTTAAGCTAGTTAAGGTAAAGTGTTTGGGTTATAGTTGGAGTTTAAGTAACAGAATAAGGTTAGGGTAAGTATTAAGCCAAGTGTTGGGTGCTATGGTTTAATGTGGTTCTAAAGGCAATGTTTTCTCTAAATTAATAAACATGTTATACTTACCTGCTCTGTTCAATGGTATTGAACAGTGCAGTCCCTAACCACCTCTTCTGGGGTCCCCTGTCAGCGCTCTCTGCTCCTTCTTTTCTGTGAGTGCCCCCTCAGAAGCTGAGTGCTGAGGGGGCATCTGTGTGGGTGTACTCCCAAGCCAGGCTGTATACGTCTGTAGACACACACAGCGCAGCTAGGCCACATACCCTTCCACTCCCACCTCACAGGGTTTGGCTACAAAGCAGCAGGAGCCCATTGCTCCCACTGCTACCTGAGTATCCTGTGAGAGCAGGAAGTGCCGGGAGAAGACCCGCAGCTGGACACAGCTTTGGATCGAGCTGCTGACTTTTAAAAAACTGTCACTCACCTGTCCCACAGTCCAGCACTGTCCTCATCTGGGACAATTTCTTCACTGGTGTTCGGTCCCTGGTGTCGTCATCTTAACTCTGGGCAGCTGGCTATGACTGCCTGCAGCTTCATAGTTGGCTGCCAACTGCACATGCACAAGCAAAGCTGTGCTTTATTAATGGTCCTGCAGCTTTCTGGGACCTGTGACATGAGAAGGGGGTGAACTATCGCTTGGATTGCCTAGGTGATCTGAGCAAACGTGGGAGTACCTGTCAAAACCAGGTACCCGCTACCCCCCCCAAAAATGAAGTGCCATATGTGAAAGAGAATTGGAGAGGAGCAGTGGAACTTTGTCTTTTGAGTGAAGTTCTGCTTTAAAGTGATTTTAAAGGTTTTTTTTTCACTAAAATAAAAAAAACCTGTGCAGGCGCGCTTCTAAGCCGGGCTGTGTGCGTCCACAGTAGCTTGGCTACGCCCCCCCCCACTCCCTACCCATAGTATTTGACTGACAGCCACAGAATCCTATGGCTCCCACTGTTGCCTGTGGCTCCTGTGAGACCAGAAAGTCAGTAGAGCAGTGCTGCAGACTGGACAGCACTGGATCGAGAGGTAAGTGTTTAAAAACAGGGAGGGGGGGGGGAACTAGTATTGGAGCATTTTTTACCCTGAAACAAATCTATTTTGCGTTAATGCGTGTATTACCCAAAACACAAAAATGTGTGTGTTGCACGCTTAGGGTCGCGCACCCATACACACCTTACCAAAAACATGCGTTACAGCACACCACAAGACGCTATCTTACTCTGTAGTGTGCTGTGTTCCAAAATATGGGCCACCCTAATACAACGTAAGTTGACATGCAAAGTAAAGCACATCAATGCACTTTGTGTTGATCCATCGCAAAAATGTGAACCCAACCCTAGGGGATATTTAAACATTTTCTACCTGTTTTTGGCATCTAAAGCCCATGTTGAAAATTACTGTGCCAGGCTCTCAAAATGCTATTGTGCGTCATATGCTAAATTAACAAATGGTCAAATTCCCTACTATACCTCCAGGGAATGACGTCCTATTTTCCACATTGCGATAATGGGAACTGGCTTCATACTTTAACAGACACCGTGGACTGGCTTCATACTTTCCACAGTGGGATACAGGAGACTGACTTCATATTGTATACAGTGGGACACCATTAACTGGCTCTGTATGTTCCACTGGTTTCATACTTTCTGAAATGGGACACAAGTGACTGGATTCATATTTTATACAGTGGCGCACCAGGGCCTGACTTCATCTTTTGTACAGTGGTACATCAGGGACTGGCTTCATACATTTTATAGTCTTTATGCTGATAAAAGCCTGTTGTTTGTAGAGCTCAGTAACTCAGACAGCCACACATGCACAAGGTTTTCTACAGAACACAGGCAACAAGGAGAAGGGGAAGACATCCCTGAATATGTTTCATACACCTTCCTGAATAAGTCATCATCCTTGCTTTCATGAAATGTATTGTTGGTGTTTTATGCATTTTCCATGATCAATAAACATCTGTTTTATGAAGATACAGTCTCTGAGCAGATCTTTTTTCAACAACTGATTATGGTGGTTTACCAAAGGATGGATGTTGGAGCTAGTGCCTATTTAACCAGTTTACCTTGACCCTATAGCAGTTTTACTGCTTCAGGGCTGCTCTCCTAGGCAAAATCACGTATATACCTTCCCCTCATGGGGGAAAATGCGTGCCATCAGAGGAGCACTTCTGCTGTGAACTGTCACAGCAGAAGCCGATCTGAGAGTTCAGGTGAACAAATGTCGGACAGGGAGGAAGGACATAGCTGTGCTGTGACAGGAGAAAGTGATCCATCATGTGTGCCTGCAGAGCTGGGAACACGATCTATCACTTCCTCTTACCAGCACCATCTAGTGTACACCAAGCACATACCTAGGCTCACAATTAACCCTTTGATAACCCTAGATGTTAACCCCTTCCCAACCAGTGCCAGTAATACAGTGATCAGTGTATATTTTTAGCACTGATCACTGTATTAGTGTCACTGGTTCCCACAAAGTGTCAGTTAGTGTAAAAATGTCTGTTGCAATATTGCAGTCCTATTATAAGTCGCCGATTGCCGTCATTACTAGTATAAAATGTTTTTCTTTAAATTCCAGTATATGTCCCATAGTTTGTAGACGCTATAACTTTTGCGCAAACTAATCAATATACGCTTATTGGGATTTTTTTTACCAAAAATATGTAGCAGAATACATTTTGGCCTAAATTTATGAAGACATTTGAGTTTAAAAAATTTTTTACTGGATGTTTTATGACAGAAAATAAAAAATATTGGGTTTTTTTCAAAATTGACAGTGTTTTTTGTTTATACCGCAAAAAGTAAAAACCACAGAGGTGATCAAATACCACCAAAAGAAAGCTCTATTTGTGGGGGACGTAAAAAGGACATAAATTTCATTTTGATACAGTGTTCCATGACCAAGCAATTGTCAATTAAAGTAACGCAATGTCGTATTGCAAAAAACGGCCTGTTCAGGAAGGGGGGTAAATCTTCTGGAGGGCAAGTGGTTAAAGGGATTGAGCGGCTAGTTTGTAGCACAAGGTGGTACCATAAGGCTGAATTCACACTATAGCAGACAACTGCCAGTGTACTTTGCCACTCCAGCAGCTGTTTGTTCCGAGCTGCAGTAGAGGGCAGTGGGGTGCGTGATTTTTATTTTTCATTTGGACTATTTAGAGGTGATTGCAGCCAGAGAATCTTTTGAGCTATAATGGATTGGCTTTATATTTCCCACCTTGAGAAGCTAGAGAATGGCTTTTCAGAATAGGACACCAAATGCTGGCCTTCCACAATGCTATTATACTCTTACCATCACGTACTTTCAGACTGGTTCACTGGAGAATTTATATTTTTCCACCATGGAAAGGCAAAAACTTTCATTTTACTTTAGACACTAGGTCCTGACGAGCTGGCATTACACTTCACCCTGATAATATATGCTCCTCTGGGCATCTGTAATTCTATTCTTTTAAATTGGGGCTTCCAGAGACTGACTGTTGACACTGGGCCACCAAGGACTAGCATTTGTTTTCCACTTGGCTAGGGAAGGGAGGACTGGGCTGCATATTTGATGCTGAATCAACCATTTATTTTTAATTATTTTACATGTTTATGTATTAAGATGTGGTGAAGCTTTGTGTAAGGGCAAAGGAAGCTATTTTCTAGGCTTGCACTTGTATTTAACAGGCCCACTCTTACCCTAACCCGGCTGGTGATTCATTTGGCAGGCATTCATTTTATCTATTATGGCAATCCTCCATTTCTCAACAATGGCTTATTCTCCTCACATTAGACCTCCCTAGTTTAACTAGCATATGATCCTAATGATATTTTGGCCATGTAAACTAATTACAAAGCTTTAACCTTATCACATATGATGGTGCTGATTTGAATTTCTTCCCATGCACTCAGTCAGCGCAGTCAGCATCTACCATTCACAAGGTCAAATTGCTCCTATCCTGCTCGCCAGCGCTGATTTGGTGACCTAGTCACATAAGGTTAGGGCATGTAATGTAATTTGTTACTGGGGGAGTAAAAGAAGGGGAATAACGGAGAAGGCCTGTATTATGTGCATCAGTAATGCATAACTTGCCATATTCAAACAATGCAAGCCTTTTGTGACCTCATCTTTATACATGAAAGACCTAATTTAATTGTAAGCTTGTCATCTCTTATAATTATGCACGGTTCATATAATGCAACCTCTCATATTTATGCATGAATGCCATATTGTGCTTGCAGTCTTTCTAGACATATAGTGGATTGTGATACTAATGCAACACATAAAATATTAACATATCAAACATCATGTGTTATTCATATACAGAGGGGAATCCATATCATACAGGGTAGTGTGCAAACAAAACCCTATATCTAAACTGCTGTCAACACAATTTATTCATGAAAGGCCATAAAAACTATTTATATCAACATATGAAAAAACATCTGCAGTCTAGAATATAGACAATAGAGCCTTGGTCATTCTGATATTTAAAGGGAATGTAATGTGTTTTTCGATACATTTTCTTTATTATGGTTAATATTTAAAAAAAATTTGAATCAAGTAAAAATGAACTATTGCATGTGAATATATTTGTATATAATATACTGTGTGTGAATTTTCAGCCAGTAGGTGAGACTCAAGGCTTGTATGTTCACCAGACTAATCATAGCTGCTTTGCTGATAAAAGCCTGTTGTTTGCAGAGCTCAGTAACTCACTACTCACACAGCTAAATATATCTCAGAAGAGGATCATGGTCACACACCCCCATCCCTGATAACAATAGAGAGTATATTATTCATGTGCTATCTTGGTTCTTTGCAGGGAGGTACAGTTGTGTCTAATCATCTAATCGCGTGCAAGCAAAAATCCTGTTTTTTTTTAATATCCTTTTCAGTTGATGAAATATTTAAAGTTAACATAACTCCACCTTACTTATTGAACTGAACTCTGGCCAGAAATTTTAATATATGAGGATAAAGATGTTTGCATACCTTAATGAATTTCTTCGTGTGTGTTCACTGCTTGCTGTAATTGGCAGACCTGGGAGTCTCAGACTTCTGATTTGAACTGCCACTGTAATGCATAGTTTGACTGATGAGCCAGGAGGCTGGGTGGAGCCAGTAAGCTATGAGTGGCATACTTTGATCTGCCGCACACACACACACCAACAGTCCACCGCCCACATGACCACCAATTCTGGACACAAATTGATTTGACATGATGGGATTTGTAGTCTCAGTGAGCAGTGACAAACACTAACAGGAAGTTACATTGCTGCTTCTGAGACACCTCCTCTCTGTGCTTAGGGATTGCGGCCATGAAGTCACCATGAAAAAAGTGTGAGTTTTTGCAAAACTGTGCACATAAAAAACAACTATATAAGTGGTTTTTGACATAACAAATTAAATAAAAAACTCGATATCAAATGGGTGATTACACAAATAGTATGAATAAATGTATAGGTGTACAGTGGTGCACCTAATGTGTATCCCAAAAACATACCATCAAGAATGTGACTAAATATAAGTGATAGGTGATTTAATTGAAACAAACAAACAAGTGAACATAAGAGGGAAAGACCACATATTTAAATAGGTGGTGGAAAACTTCCCTGTTAACATATTTTATTTTAATATTGAAAAAAGTTAAAAAAAAAATGATTTATACTGACTGCTTTTGTCACTAACAATTTAGTCAAGGCTGGAAGCCATATGTGTGTTTTCATTGATATGTGCAGCTCTGCACGTATAAAAACAGCCAATAATTTTACAGCTTCTAAGAAGTTGGGAACATTTTATTAGAGTTTAGTCATTTACTATATTTGTATTATAAGCAGTGAACGCTTATGTTTGTTTTGGTGAGATTTTAATTATTATTCCTTGTAAAGCTTCCACTATTAAATCCCATTTTAAACTGAAGAGAGAAAAATGGGTGCAATACATTGGTACAGTCCCAGTTTCCATTAATCAATGTACACACGGTACACGTGAAAGACTATTTTCTATTTTATCATCTTTTACTCATTTGGAGATTATTTTTAGAATAACTATTTGGATTTGTTGGCAATGCATTGTTTCAGCATGTCCGTATTTTCTGCAGCTTGCGTGACTGTCTCTAGAACTTGTGTGCACTTTCTTGGTAAATTACATATTCATCATGTCTTTTATTTCTGCCTTAAGGTACTGATAAATTTATGTTGTAACATTCCTGTGGTGTAAATTCTCTTTCTCCAGGGAGCACTCCTTACTGTATGGGCTCTTAAATCTTCAGCTTTGTTCTAGCTTTGGTCTACTGCTATATATAAAAGTGTATTTAAATACCCCAAATAATTTGTGTAAATATAGATGCCATTTCCAAAATAAACAAGCAGAGCCTATGGGTTTGAAATGTGGTTGTAGATTTGTAATACTAATTAAGTATTGATCCTACCTGTTTTTCAGTGCCTATGTCAAAGAATTATTATATATTATACTACAATTTATGTGTAATCTCTATTTTATTGATTTTCCAGTATATACAAAAACATAACAAACAATACAAAAATGCAGAATTAGACTGGTTGAAAAAGACACAAGTCCATCCAGTTCAACCAAAAGAATGGGAAAAAATATATGCAATCCTATATACACAATCCTATACCCACAGTTGATCCAGAGGAAGGCAAAAAAAAAAAAAAAAGCTTAATTCCAATTTGCTCTAGCAGGGGAACATTTTCCTTCCTGATTCCTAAGAGGCAAACAGATATAAAAAGAACAAAAGGTATACCGCTCAGGCAAACAAGATCAATCCACGTCAGGTGCAGGCTCTGGTTCGCCGCCACACACGATGCAACAGGAAGAAGGGTCAGCCGCACACCAGAGAATAGATGAATATAGTGTATATTTATTGATCCATAGGACACACAAAACACCAGGACATGAATACAGGACCTGTTAATGCGTTTCACACTATCTCATGCTTAATCATAACCAGCAGGGGAACATTTTCCTTCCTGATCCCTAGGAGGCAAACAGATATACCCTGGATGAACTTTACCTATAAGTGTTAGTATCCAATTAAATTCTGTGTATCTAGGAAAGAATCCAGGCTTTTTTTTTTAAACAATCTAGTAAGCTGGCCAGAATCAACTCTTGAGGGAGTCTATTCCACATTTTTGCAGCTCTTACTGTGAAAAAGCCTTCTGTATTTGGAGGTTAAATCTCTTTTCCTCCAGACATAAAGAGTGCCCCCTTGTTCTCTGTGATGACCTTAAAGTGAATAACTCTACACTATATGGACCGCTTATGTATTCATACATGTTAATCATATCCCCGGTAATCTCCTCTTCTCAAGAGAGAATAAATTCAGTTCCTATAATCTTTCCTCATAGCTGAGCTCCTCCATGCCTCGTATTAGTTTGGTTGCCTTCTCTGCACTTTCTCCAGTTCCCCAATGTTCTTTTGGTGAACTGGTGCCCAAAACTGAACTAATTAATGTTGATATACAGGTTTTTTTTAATTAACAAGAGGTTCAAGATTGGAATGGATAAATGTTCTCATATAGGTATGACTCCAAGCTCATTATAATTTAATAATTTTAATATATGAAAGTGATTACAGCCAAGGAGGCAACTCACGCTTTTAGTAAATCGGGCCCATTATGTAGTTCCACTGTTCTGCTACTGATTTATTGCCTCTTTAATGATTATTGCTTGTCGATCTCTGTCTTACCAAGTCATGGATAACAACCTGAGCAGCAGCATACTGTACATAAATGTTTCAGAAAGCATGTATTGTAACACGATTGCCATGCATAGGAAGGCACGCATTCCATAATTTGCTTACCAGCCAGCAAACACAGGCCTTACATTCTGCTGTCAGTGGGAACAATTTTAGAGACATTTAAAGTCTACAAAATAAAAAATAATTGCTGAATACAGATATGATCACTGTAAGAATGATAAATACTTATTAAAAAAATTTTAAAGTTACCCTGTCGTTTACGAAAAAGGTCAGCACTATAAAAGAAGAGGCACTATACTTGCCTTTCTGGCAGCTCGTGCCTTGTAATGCCTCTGCTCCCCAGATACTGCTAGTATCTGACTGGTCAGATGGGTCGAGTACCTGTCAAGTATCTGGAATAGACATGTGCGGTTCATTTTGTTCTGAATTGAAATTCGGACTAAATTTTCCTTATTCTATCATTCGTATGAATCTGAATTTCCGAATACAACAGTAACAAATTTCAGTGCATCCGAATTAAACATTAATTAAATAAATTTGTTTCATTTGTATGTTAGAACCATCCGTATAAAACAAATACTTTTAATTGTTAAGGAGTGGGGCAGCCTACTGGCCGTGATGTGTCTGACAACCAAGACTCATCTGCTGTCAGTGGGATTCCCCGCTGGCAGCAGAATATAAACAAACAATGCCGACAATAAGAAAAAAAAAACTGCCCTCAAGAGGATTTACCCCCCTTCCTGACCAGGCCATTTTTTGTGATACGATGCTGCGTTACTTTAACTGATAATTGCGCTGTCATGCAACACTGCACCCAAATTCAATTTACGTCCTTTTTTTCCCACAAATGGGGCTTTCTTTCTGTGGTATTTGATCGCTTGTGCGGTCTTTAGTTTTTGCACTATAAACAAAAAAA
The DNA here is from genome assembly GCF_062004578.1 of Staurois parvus. NCBI lineage: Eukaryota > Metazoa > Chordata > Amphibia > Anura > Ranidae > Staurois > Staurois parvus. Next base: position 7,134,316 of record NW_028318510.1, read on the forward strand.
GAAAGACAATTTTGAGAAAAAAACTATATTTTTGACTTTTTGCTATTAAACGTCCAGTAAAAAAATAAAAAAATATCAAAGTTCATCATAAATTTAGGGCACAATGTATTCTGCTACATGTCTTTGCTAAAAAAAAAATCCCAATACGTGTAAATTAATTGGTTTACATGAAAGTTATAGTGTTTAAAAATTGCATCCCACGTGACACCAATACAGTGATCAGTTCTAATGAAAAGTACTGACACTGTACTAATGGCACTGGGCAGGGAGGGGTTAACATCTGGGGTTTCAAAGGGTTAACTGTGTGCTGCTTCACAGTATACTGAGTGAGTGTTTTCAACTATAAGCACATGGCTTTGTATGGCTCTGCTATGCAGAGCCATACAAAGCAGTGTGCAGGAGCTGACAGGGGAAAGAACTGTATTGTTTACATACAGTTCTCTCCCCCATCGGTAATACTTGGCGATCACCGGATGCTGGCGAGTAATCACCGGCTGGGACCCAGTGATTGACAGCCAAGGCCGCGAATGGCGACATGGGTAGGGCCCCTACCCGGAACTGCAGAATCACGTATATATACGTGATTTTACACACTGGTGCCACCGTGTAGCAGTAATTCTGCTATAGGGCGGACGGGAAGCAGTTAATGTCCGCCTTGTTTTTTTACTTAGATAAGTCATGGTTGTGAAGGACGCCATGGGCGGCAGGACACCACGCTCCTTAACAACCAGCCATTCTTCACAATGAATTCAAATGGATTCAATAGTTTTGATTTGAATTCGATTTGAATACTTTGAATCCATTGGAAAACTTTTGAATCCACTTGAAAAGGAACAAACTAAACTAAACTAATTTTGTTATGAATACAACGAAACAAAATTATTTTTTTGTTCTGCACATGTCTAATCTGAAATTAGAATGCTTAACTTAAATAATTTATCTTACATATAACCGTTGCTGATGAACATTTACTTTATAGTTCAGATGTATATTTTAAGCCTGTACATATGCCTGAAGAAGATCACATTTACACATATAAGTTAAAACTTGGAAGTGCAAGTAACAATTGGCAATGATATTGTTAAAATAAGTAATCGAGCTCCTCATTGATTTCCCCATTGATTATATTTTGCAACTAACTTAGGTTATTTGTATACAGGTTCAACAATCTCACAATCTCTAAATAAACCAATATTTTCTATCTTGCAGAGTGTTACACCATTAATTTCATGACCTCCCATAGGACGTAGAGCAAGCTCATGTACGTCAGTGCTGTAAATATTCCAGAGCAACGCAGGGGCCAAGAAAGGCAGGGTTTAATTGTGTATAAAATACCCAGCTTTTTGGTATAAACATAATACAATGGGAAGAAAAAAGACTCAAAAAGCATATTCTGAGAAAAAGTACAATTTATGAATCGGTCAGTCTACCCCAAACCTCCATGTCTATTTCAGTATTCTGGAGTGTTAAATCATGTAGCAGTTTCTTTCATCTGATGGGTTCTCTGCTGGTAGGATCTCTTTGCTTCAGTCCCCATCTGCTCAGAGGCTGATTTTATAGTTTGGAGAATGCAAAATGAGATGTGGGAACACTCAAATGTGGATGGGAACAGGCAGTACTTCAGTGCAGGCAGTAAAGGGATGTCACCAGCAGAAACTTCCGGAGACAAGTAAGAAGCCGACTTATTCTACTTGACACATATTTCAATACCTGTGTTTTTTGCACTGGAAAAAAAATATTTTGTTAGGTTTTAAGCCAGTAGCAGACAATGAAGTCTGATTGCAAAATAATGCTGTTTGTGTGATCATGACACGGTCTAACCATTACTTATAAGACATGTCACCAAGGAACTCCTCAGTCATATCCACATTCAGAAATGTCATTTGGGATAAGAATACCATTCAACTTTTTGTTCTGCAGCTCCTAACTTAAAAGTGAGCTTACTTAACCTGTGATTGCATAGGTTTACTGGTATTTTTACCCTGACGATTGTTCATTTGAAAACCATTTAAAGTAGAATTCCAGGTTTCTTTTAACTTTAATTATTCAATTTTGGCTAAGCTGGCCCATATGAACATCTATTTTAAAAATGATGCAGCCGCTGTGTGCACCGCAATGGACTGTAGTAGCATTAACTACATACAGTCATTGATATTGTGTTTTGGCAGTGTGCCTGCTGCCAAAATTAACCACTTGGCTACTGGGCATTTTTACCCCCTTCCTGCCCAGGCCAATTTTCAGCTTTCAGCGCTGTCGCACTTTGAATGACAATTGCGCAGTCATGCAATACTGTACCCAAAATGAAATTCTTATAATTTTTTTGACACAGATATAGCTTTTGTTTGGTGGTATTTAATCACTGGTGGGGTTTTTATTTTTTTGCTAAACAAAATTTTTTTTAAATAAAACGGAAAATTGTGAAATAAAAAACATTTTTCCTAATTTCTGTTAAAATGTTCGCAAATAAGTAATTTTTTTTCTTTGCAGTGATGGGCACTGATGAGGTGGCACTGATGGGCACTAAAAGGTTGCACTGATGAGTCAACACTGATAGGCATTGGTAGGCTGCACTGTTGGGCACTAAAGGGGGGCATTTATGAGCACTGACAGATGGCACTGATGGTCACTGATAAGGAGGCACTGATAGGTGGCACTGATAGGCAGCACTGATGGGCACTGATAGGCAGCACTGATGGTTAATGATTCATACTCTGAATGGTCTGGGGTCATCAGTGGTGTACCCCAGGGTTCAGTGTTGGGACCCTTACTTTTTAATATATTTATAAACGATATAGGGTCTGGGATTAAAAATCCCATTTCAGTCTTTGCAGATGACACCAAGCTGTGCAGTGGAATAACGTATTTACAGGATGTCTTCAATTTACAAACCGACCTGAAAGCACTGTTTAATTGGGCAACTATGTAGAAAATGAGGTTTAATGTTGATAAATGTAAGGTTATGCACTTGGGGGCAAAGAATATGCATGCATCATACATACTAGGGGGGTAGAACTGGGGGAATCAATGATGGAGAAGGATCTGGGAGTTCTGGTAGATCACAAGGTTAATAATGGCATGCAATTCCAAGCTGAGGTTTCTAAAGCGAGCAAAATCCTCTCTTGTATTAAAAGAGGTATAGACTCCAGAATATTAATATTATAATCATATTACTCCTGTACAAATCATTAGTAAGACCTCATCTGGAATATGCAGTTCAGTTTTGGGCACCAATTCACAAAAAGAACATAGGGGAACTGGAGAAAGTGAAGGAAAGGGCAACCAAACTGATAACAGACATGGAGGAGCTCAGCTATGAGGAAAGATTAGAGGAACTGAATGTATTCTCTCTTGAGAAGAGGAGATTAAGGGGGTATATGATCAACATGTATAAATACATCAGTGGTTCATATAGTGAACTCGGTGTAGAGCTATTCACCCTGAGGTCATCACAGAGGACAAGGGGGCACTCTTTACATCTGGAGGAAAAGTAATGTAATCTGCAAACACGGAAAGGTTTCTTCACAATGAGAGCTGTGAAAATGTGGAATTAATATTATTATTATTATACAATATTTATAAAGCGCCAATAGTTAGCTCAGCGCTGTACATTACAATGGGGGACAGAACAATAACAATACAATACAATACAATGCAAAACATGAGGGGATCGAGGGCCCTGCTCTTTCGAGCTTACAATCTAGGAGGGAGGGGATGGTGGCACAGGAGGAAAAAGCTGTGGGGGACGGAGTGGTAGGAAGAGTGGAGGAGGTTGGCAAGTTAGCAGGGGGTGGGGTAGGCTTCCTTGAAGAGGTGGGTTTTCAGGGTGCGCCTAAAGGAGAGGAGAGAAGGTGATAATCTGATGGGTTGGGGCAGGGAGTTCCAGAGGATGGGTGACACCCTGGAGAAGTCCTGGAGGCGGGCATGGGAGGAGGAGACCAGGGAACTAGAGAGAAGGAGGTCTTGTGTGGAGCGGAGTGTGCGTGCTGGGTGGTACTTGGATATTAGGTCGGTGATGTAGTTCGGGGCAGTATGGTGGACAGCTTTGTACGTCAGTGTTAGGATTTTGAATTTGATCCACTGCTCAATCGGAAGCCAGTGGAGGGATTGGCAGAGGGGGGTGGCGTAAACGGAGCGGTTGGAAAGGTGAATGAGTCTGGCAGCCGTATTCAGGATCGACTGAAGCGGGGATAGCCAGCGGCGAGGCAGGCCAGTAAGGAGGGAGTTGCAGTAATCGAGTCGTGATATCATGAGGGAGTGGATGAGCTGTTTATTGGTTTCTGGGGTTAGGAACGTGCGAATTTTGGCGATGTTGCGGAGGTGGAGTCTGCATGAGTTTGTTAAAGATTGGACTTGGGGCTGGAAGGATAGGTTGGAGTCCAGAATGACACCAAGTACTCTGGCCTGCGGGGCGGGTTTGATGGTGGCGTTGTTGGACATGATGGAGAAGTCAATGGGGGGTGGTATGCGGGCTGGGGGGAAGACAAGAAACTCGGTTTTGGAGAGGTTCAGTTTAAGGAAGTAGAGCGACATCCAGTCTGATATGTCGCTCAGTAGGTGTGTGATTTGGGCGGAGACTGAGGGGGTGAGGTAGGGGGTTGAGAGATAGATTTGTGTGTCGTTGACATATAGGTGGTAGTTGAAGCCGTGAGGGTGCATGAGTTGGCCAAGGGAGGAGGTGTAGATGAAGAAGAGAAGGGGCCCGAGGACGGAGCCTTGAGGGACCCCAACAGAGAGGGGGAGTGAAGGGGAGGTGGTAGCATTATAGGTAACGCTGAAAGAGCGTTGTGACAGGTAGGATGAGAGCCAGGAGAGAGCAGAATCTCTGAGGCCAAAGGAGTGTAGTTTTTTGAGGAGGAGGGGGTGGTCGACTGTGTCGAAGGCTGCGGAGAGGTCAAGGAGTAGGAGCACTGAATAGTGGCCTTTAGCTTTGGCGGTTAGCAGGTCATTGGAGAGTTTGAGTAAGGCAGTTTCGGTGGAGTGTAGGGGACGGAAGCCAGACTGTAGGGGATCGAGGAGGTTGTTGTCTTTGAGGTGAGAGCTTAGACGGGTGTAGACTAGGCGCTCGAGGAGTTTGGATGTGAATGGGGGCAGGGAGATGGGTCTGAGGTTGTTCGGGTCATTGGGGTCCAGGGAGGGCTTTTTAAGTATGGGGGTGATGTGTGCATGCTTCAGAGGGGAGGGGAAAGTGCTGGAGGAGAGGGAGAGATTAAAGATGTGGGTGAGGGAGCATAGGATGGAGGGGGAAGGAGGTTGTAGGAGTTGTGAGGGGATAGGGTCGAGGGGGCAGGTGGTGAGGCGGGCATCTGAGAGGACCTTGGAGACTTCCTCAATGGTAGTAAGGTCAAAGGTGCGGAGTGTTGAGGGGGCTTCAGTATGAGGAATGTAGGGTGGGGTGGAGGTCAGAGCAGTGGTGGGGCCGTGGGAGAGGGGTGATGAGGGGGTAGCTGAGTGAGGGGGAACGGGATTGGAGGGAGTTTGAGCAGAGACGAAGTCCCTGCGGGTTATGTCGAGGGAGAGGGGGGATGAGGGGGTAGCTGTGCGAGAGGGGACGGGTTGAGAGGGAGTGTGAGTTGCGGCGATGTCCTTGCGAATTGTGTCAATCTTGTTTTTGAAGTGATTGACAATCTCAAGGGCGGTGAGTGAGGTGCTGGGTGGAGGTGGGGGTGGAGAGAGTAGAGAGTTGAAGGTGGAGAAGAGTTGGCGAGGATTGGAGGAGAGGGCCTTGATGAGGGTCAGGAAGTAGGCTTGTTTGGCTGCGTGGAGGGAGGAGGTGTAGGTGTGGAAGGTATATTTGTAGCGGGGGAAGGCTTGTTGGGATTTGGTTTTGCTCCATAGTCGCTCCAGGGCACGACTGTGTTGTTTGAGGGATTTGGTGTGATCAGTCTGCCAGGGCTGGAGCGGTCGGGGTCTGATGTTGTGTGTGGTTAAAGGCGCTAGTGAGTCAAGGGCTGTTGACAGCGGAATAGATTCCCTCAAGAGTTGGTTCTGGCCAGCTCAGTGGATTGCTTCAAAAAAGGCCTGGATTGTTTCTTAGATACACAGAATATAACTGGATACTAACATTTATAGGTAAAGTTGATCCAGGAAATATCCGATTGCCTCTCGGGGATCAGGAAGGAATTTTTTTCCCAGCTGGAGCAAATTGGAATATGCTTTGCTGGGTTTTTTGCCTTCCTTTGGATCAACTGTGGGTATAGGATTATAACTTTTTTTTTTTTTAATGGTTGAACTTAATGGACTTTTGTCTTTTTTCAGCCAGACTAATTATGTATCTATGTAACTATGATGGGCACTGAACAGCGGTACTGATAAGCTACACTGATGGGCACTGATAGGCGGCAATGATCTGCACTGATGAGCTGCACTGAAGAGCACTAATAGGCTGCACTGATGGGGCTGCACTGATCAGTGCCCTGATTATCAGTGTAAATGTACCTGTGAGAATTGCCAGTTACCAGCTCTCCTTTCCTCACGCTGTGAGAGCACAAGAGGAAAAGACTGCACATAACCAGCAAGTTTGCTTACACTGTGATCAGCTGTAATTGGACACAGCTTATCAAATGGTATAGGGCCACTGTTTTGATTGTCCCTTTACCTCGCTCTGTGATCAGCTTTGTCCAAAGGAGTATATAGCGCGCCATTCAGAGGAAGCCTCTTATTTTTTTCAATGAATGCCTTCCTTTCGTTGGCTGAGGTAGAAATCATGATATTAATGGCCTTCCTCTCCTTTGGAATATGCAAAGCATTCTCTAAATGGAACGATCTCTTGTGTTCAGAATGCATCAGGCCGGCCATTTTGCTTGGCGCTGTCTACTTCATTAATTTCCAGCTTCCTGGGACATCTGCTATGTATGGTATATGCAAAGTGGACCAATGTAACATAAGTGGAATTCCTCTTTAGCAAAAGCAAGAGTAGACTTGACTAGACTAACCACATATGTATGGCAGCTGGATACACCAAAAAGTTTGTTGTTTGAAGCTATGCAGATTATGTGTCCAGTTTAGTTGTAAATGCTAATTAGCATGGTTCCTCTCTTTTGTATATGCTATGTAAATGTTTTTCTGAGTAGTATTTTAGAAGAAAGTAAAAAAATGACAAATTTTAGCCAAGTTCCAGGCAGAATATGTTGAAAATGAAACCTGGCATTGTGTCAAAGTCATTGGTTAAAGTAGTTTATCTTGAGTGTTCAGCAGTTTGGTCTTTAACCATCTGGGTGGGAGGGGTTGCTGTTTGTAATAGATCATACTCACTGATGCATTTAATAAACTCGTCTGGATTTAATTTGTTAAATTGTTGAAATGAACTAACAAATCCAAGCGTGTCACTGTGGCAGAGAACAGCATTGGATATATTTTATAAAAATTCAATTAGTTTTTTAAGCTTAACTCCAGGCATGTTTTTAGAAACTGTTCAATCCAGTATAGTATTCATTAGAAAAATGATTCAATGTATGTTTACATAGATTTAGTGTACATGTCCAAATCTAATGTTAGCTTCTTGCAATCCCCTGCACAGCAGCATTCATAAAACAAGTGAAGGAAAAACAGCACTCTCAGCAATCAGGCTTTGCTACATACAGTAGCTCAGTGCTGCCAACATGCTGACAGTAGGAGAGTGCACAGTGCTGTATTTGCATGCTTCATTGGCCAACAGTAAGCTTTGGTATGTCCTTTTTAACTGCAGTGTAGGTCCGGGGCATTGATTTTCTGTCTAAAGCTGGCTGATAATACACTAGTAGATGTTTAACTGTTCAGAGAAACATTTGTGCTAAAATTCTCAATACATTTGATGACTTAAAAAATGTTGTTTGAAAACCTCAAAATGTAATTTGCTTTTAACATTTGATTTTGAAATGAATTGTCTTTACCCACCACATAGAGTTAGAAATTATTTTGTTCAAGGAAAGTTCTCCATCCCACTCCATCCTGCAAACAAACAATGATTTCACTCCACTAACAATTAGAAAATCAAACGGGCATTCATAAAATTAAATATTTGTAATGAAGCATGTGAACTGTATGCCAGTAACCTGACAGTAACTTTTTCAACACATGGGCAAAGCCTGAATATAAGCATGGAAAGCTCATTTTTTTCCTTTATGCCTAGCTGTTAACCCCTGCAAATGCAGAATTGACAGCCTCCCTCCTCCCTCTTATGCTAGTGGTGGGGACAGGCAGAAAAAGCCAGAGCAAGCAGCTCCAGCTATCCTGCTCAATGTCGCAGACACAGCATAGAAAACGGACCAGGGAGTTTATGTCCCCTTTGTTATTTGGAAGCAAGATTTGCTCCATTCTCTCAGTAAAGCTGAACTCAAGGATCGAGACAAACTCTACCTATGCACTGCCACCCACCCCTACACTGCAAGGGTTAAAGGAGAAGTACAGCCAAAGCTCTTTGGCTGTACTTCCCCTATGGATCACAGGAGTGCAATTCATTCTGCATTCTTGTGACCTGTTTTCAGCTGACAGTGGGCTGAACCCTGCTATCAGCTGGCATCACAGAGCCGATCCAGGCTGGGGAAGGATCATGGCCATATGGTCTGGATCCACCCCAGAGTCTGGACCGGCACTTGGTTCAGCCTCTCAGCGAGTCACTGAGAGCCTAAGCCAGCTGCTCCTGGCCCCTCCATATTCCAGTGCTCCAGTGAGCGCGGGAAAGGCAGAGCACAATGGCGGTGAGAACTCAGTGATCAGCGGTCATGTGATCACTCTTAGATCCAGAGGGGGACAGATGCAGCATTGGAGTGATGCTGCATCCACCTACTTTAGGTATGATTTTTGAATTAAAAAAAAATTCCCATACTTCTCTTTTAAATGCTTGTTTATTCTAATGGTGCATACAGTGGGGCAAAAAAGTATTTAGTCAGCCACCAATCGTGCAAGTTCTCCCACTTAAAAAGATGAGAGGCCTGTAATTGGCATCATAGGTAGACCTCAACTATGAGAAAAAAAATCCAGACAATCACATTGGCTGATTTGGAAAGAATTTATTTGCAAATTATGGTGGAAAATAAGTATTTGGTCAATATCAAAAGTTCATCTCAATACTTTGTTATATATCCTTTGTTGGCAATGACAGAGGTCAAAAATTTCCTGTAAGTCTTCACAAGGTTGGCACACACTGTTTCAGGTATGTTGGCCCATTCCTCCATGCAGATCTCCTCTAGAGCAGTGATGTTTTGGGGCTGTCGCTGGGCAACATGGACTTTCAACTCCCTCCAAAGGTTTTCTATGGGGTTGAAATCTGGAGACTGGCTAGGCCACTCCAGGACCTTGAAATGCTTCTTACGAAGCCACTCCTTCGTTGCCCTGGCAGTATGTTTGGGATCATTGTCATGTTGGAAGACCCAGCCACGTTTCATCTTCAATGCCCTTGCTGATGGAAGTAGGTTTGCACTCAAAATCTCACGATACATGGCCCCATTCATTCTGTCCTGTATATGGATCAGTCGTCCTGGTCCTTTTGCGGAGAAACAGCCCCAAAGCATGATGTTGCCACCCCCATGCTTCACAGTAGGTATGGTGTTCTTTGGATGCAACTCAGCATTCTCTCTCCTCCAAACACGACAAGTTGTGTTTCTACCAAAGAGTTCTATTTTGGTTTCATCTGACCATACGACATTCTCCCAATCCTCTTCTGGATCATCCAAATGCTCTCTAGCAAATTTCAGACGGGCTCGGACATGTACTGGCTTAAGCAGGGGGACACATCTGGCACTGCAAGATCTGAGTCCCTGGTGGCGTAGTGTGTTACTGATGGTAGCCTTTGTTACGTTGGTCCCAGCTCTCTGCAGGTCATTCACTAGGTCCCCCCATGTGGTCCTGGGATTTTTGCTCACCGTTCTTGTGATCATTTTGACCCCACGGGGTGAGATCATGCGTGGAGCCCCAGATCGAGGGAGATTATCAATGGTCTTGTATGTCTTCCATTTTCTAATTATTGCTCCCACAGTTGATTTGTTTAGACCAAGTTGCTCACCTTTTGAAGATTCAGTCTTCCCAGCCTGGTGCAGGTCTACAATTTTGTTTCTGGTGTCCTTCGACAGCTCTTTGGTCTTCACCATAGTGGAGCTTGGAGTGTGACTGTTTGAGGTTGTGGACAGGTGTCTTAATGCAGGTAATGAGTGCAGGACAGAGGAGCCTCTTAAAGAAGAAGGTACAGGTCTGTGAGAGCCAGAAATCTTGCTTGTTTGTAGGTGACCAAATACTTATTTTCCACCATAATTTGCAAATAAATTCTTTCCAAATCAGCCAATGTGATTGTCTGGATTTTTTTTCTCATTTTGTCTCTCATAGTTGAGGTCTACCTATGATGCCAATTACAGGCCTCTCTCATCTTTTTAAGTGGGAGAACTTGCAAAATTGGTGGTGACTAAATACTTTTTTGCCCCACTGTATATAAATATAAAAAATTTACCATTTTCCTGGCTCCAGCAGACTTCAGTGCTGTTTTCCAGTTCTGGGCTGTGGGCAGGCTGGGGGTGCTCCTTGGTGTCATCACACACATTGTAATGCTATAAACCCTGCATTATACGTGAAGTGGTGACCATGCCACCGTGGGCCAAAGCTGCCTAGAGAGGATGCTGTACATGTAATAGGATTAGCAGGGTTAGCAGTAATTCACAGAATAACTATTCTGCAATTATGTTATAACTGAGCTGGATACAGATATTCATTCATTTATTCATTCATTCAACAGAGTAATGTTCAGTTTCTGAAATGTTTCCAAATGTAGTATGAATGCCCTTAATGCTAATGTATATTAGATCATCTGCATTAAGTCATCTGTATTAACTAAAAGAGGAAGGGAAGTACTACTGCTTTATCAATGATAATTAATATAGTGTTGCCAGGCTTGTGGTATATTTAAAAAAACATAAAAAAGTAATTTTAACATATATTTTTACATATATTTGTAATGCATTCCAAAAATGTAGATTTGTATTTTAAAGACTTACAGTATATTTGAAATGTATTTTTAAAAATATTTTTCATATATTTTGTAATACGTATTTTAACATACAGTAAATATATATATATATATATTAAAATATGTATTGAAATATATTTTGAAATATATTGAATTTGGCCAAAATTGTAGCATTTCAAATATATGTCAATATATTTGGGAAGAATATTTTTAAAATATATTTCAAATATATTTTTCTTCCATATGGGAGGGATCATGCTTGTAGTGCTTGCAACCATGGGGCTCCTTGACTGATAATGATCTTCAACTTTTGCAGCCAGTGCCAATATTTTCTCTTTGTAAAGACTACTATTAGTTAAGGTAGAACTATGGCCTCCATATATGCTGCAACATCTAATTACAAATGCAAATACCATTTTCTGCCAGTCCCCCTGCAAAGTCCAACAAATACATGTTGATCCTGTCAGTAAATGTTCCCATTGCAGATTATTGTGATGGAGTGGCAACAATACTGAACTGCTCCTGAATTTAGAGCAGAGTTGCTACTGTTAAGTAGGCTGTGCCTGCTTGCACTTCAGTGGGATGAAAAATATTACAAGGGGTGTAGCTATTTGTTTTCTTACTCCTAATTCACAATCCTGTTTCTTATCAATTAGCACCTTGCCACCACCTAGCCCTGCTCACTACTTTCTGGATTAACAGCACTGCCTCTGTTTCATTTTTAAGTCAAAGTTTTGCATTTGATATTGTTGATGTTGTGAAGTTAAACCAGATATATCAAAATACACATTTGACTGAACACAATAAAATAATATGGGTAGCAAACTCAAGATCCACTCATAAAAGACTGTGTGTATTTTTGTACTTCCATTGTATTCATCATATCCATTATAACTTATAACAAATATTATTCTTTTTTGGCCTTTAATTGAGGTGAGCCATGCAGATCATTTCTGTACACCCCAGCGGCAAACTGCATTCATTTCCACCGGAGTAAAGCACAGATTATGGCACAACAAGCATGCCAGACACTTCCAGGTGAAATGTGTTATAACTCTAAAGGACTAAATAAAATGTGCTAAATAAAAATACACGGTAGCTTCACTTTAGGTTTTTTATCTACAATATAAAAAGAATCTGACAGGGTTCAATCTTGGCCACTAAAAGGCCTTCTCTGGTGCCAGTGCCACACACACATCCATGACAGACCCAGCCAGGATAGGGTATTTTGGAGGAGACTGCAGGCTAGCTTCTTGCCTATTGACTATAGGTTCCGCCCGGTGATTACCTGCTGGTGCCCGGTGATTACCGAGCATCTCCGATGGGGAGGAGGACTGTTTTATTTACTAACAGTCCTTCTTCCTGTCAGCTCGGGCACACCTGTCAGCTCGTGGCACACTGACAGCTGAGAATGGCAACGCGGATAGGGCGCACGTGCGCCCCCTACCCGGGAATGCAAAATCATGTATATATATGTGATTTTGCGCACCCCTGCTGCCCTGTAGCAGTATATCTGCTATAGGGCAGCGGGAAAGCGGTTAATTGAGTCACCTATTTGGTCCTCCTGGAGTTTCCTACATGATGGGATTAGTCTGGTGTTAGCTTTACCTCATTATCTAATCAGTGTGTGATATTTATCCCAATGTGTAATATTTGTTTTGTTTTTATTGTTCATGTGGGGGCTGCCCCTATTTCTAAAGTGTATAGAAACTTGTATTTCTGTTCAATGGGTTCCAGTGTTGTACCTTAGCTGGTGTCGCCTAGTCTTGGGTGCAATGCACAGGTATAATACCTTGTTCCTGTGCGGTGAGGAAGCGGTGGGGAAGCAGTTCGTTGATGGAATCACCCAATCAAGAGACAGGCGGTCCATCACAAACTGGTCTCTGAATTAACCCAGCTCCAACATGTAAAGGAGCTGACTACCCAAATTCATGACTGCTATATGACCATATGGACCAATTTGATTGTCTTTATGGGATCTTCACAATTTAAGGATATGCTACTGTACAATCAGTTATTTTTGGTCAGATGTCTCCCCCTCTACTTCCCCCATGGGCATTTTATACTGATCACTCCTCGTCTCCTTCTTCTTCCATTAACTTTTCTCTCCTTGTCCTTTCCCCTTCTTGTTTCTCCATTCTTCTCCTCCCACCACAGCCTGTTCCTGGTAAGTCACTTACTTATTAATATCACACGTCGACAACAACGCAGAGTGAAGACGTTTTACCATATTCTCCACTGTTGTAATTTTATTACATTGAAATGTATATTCAACTTTCCAAGATCACTCCTTCAAGTGCATTGATATCTTTATACGAAGGTGCACTCCCTTGGCTCTGCTGGCTGTACCTGACTTTTGGAAATCTAATAAAACTTTTTTTTTTTTACATGCATCTGATGAAGAATCATGGCCCTTCTGTGTTCAGGCCCTGGATAATGAGAGCCCTACACAATGTTGTAATTAAAATTTCACGGTTTTGGTCTATTTGACCATGTGAAACTCTTATCGTCATGCACCTGCTAATGGTTTTTTCTTTCCAGTACAGGCTTGCTTTATGCAGTCTAGAGGACTGTCATTATAAAAGACAAGGCTACGTGAGAAAAGAGTCTCTTGTGAAATCAAGAAATTAGCCCAAGGTTCATAGTACAGTGGAGAATAGAAACACCTGATTAGGTATTGCCGAGTTAATGTTTACCCAATCTTTTAGGCTAATATTCACATAAAGTATGTTAGTGGGACATTTAGATTAAGAGATTTATGAATGTCCTATACTTCAATATTTACTGCACGGATTAAATTACTGTGTTGGGTTAATTATTGTTATTACTATGCAGGATTTATATAGCGCCATCAGTTTGTGCAAAGCTTTACAAAACAAAGGGAGACCATTACAATACAATTCAAGACTAAAGGGTTAGGAGTACCCTGCTCATGAAGGCTTAAATTATACCTTTGGGGGGGGGGGCCGTTGCCTTCACATGGACAAACTGTGGATTTAGGGTTATGAAAATGCAGGTTTTTAAATAATGAATGTTTGCCTTTTGGTTCCAGCATGTGAGAAGACAAGATATTTTTATGCTACATTTCCCAGTATTGGAAGCAAAGAAGCACTTGCTACAAGGTCCATCCACTTAGAAGTGATGTTTCTTTCTTGGTAGTTTATCATATAGACAGAGATGAGAGCCCTACTAGGAGGAATGTGTTAAAAGAAATACATGAAGGATAAGGAATGCAGTAGCAGTTGTCTCAGAGCCAGACTTTCAGAAACAACATAGAGTGTACATCTATTAATGACATGGATAGACATACTGTACATAGCTAGGAACACCACACAGTCACGTAGCCACATGTAAGACACACTGGATGCAGACATTTCACCTAGTGACTTCTGTAAGAGCTGGAAGACATTAAATCATGCAAAGGACACGTGAAGGCTCAATGAAAAATGCAGTACTACAGAATACTACACTGTATATCACAAGAAATGTAGGAACAGGATCACAGTGAAAATGTCAAGAACATACACAAGTATGGTGAGAAATGAGGCAGATGACAACAACTGTGGACTGAGATTTAGGACACAAAGTGCCTCAGAACAAGGTAAAGAGGAACATTCATGCATATATAGTGGCACTCCCCATAGATTCAGTAATACTGGAATGATATTTTAATATGAGTAAATAACATATCTTCCTTTCCACTTAGTAAAGACCCCCTCCAAATATTTTTATGTAACACCCCAGTCTCAGTCAAAGCATATAAGAATAGGAATGATACCTCGTTATTGGAAAAGTGAAACATTCCCAACCCTATCGTACTAGAAGCTGGATGGGGATGGGATTACGGAGGCAGAAAATTGGGTTTATAAGTGTAAGGGGAAATATGATAAATTCCATGAAATATGGGCCACATGGCTTCATTAATCTCCACTGATGTAAATTAAAGAGGCATCCTACAATGTTGATCTGTATTCCATCGTGGAGGTCATTACCCTTTGGTGATGGACCATCTGTTTTCTATTTCTCTGCCCTTTATTGACCTCCATGGATGGAAAGAGTACTTATGAACATTTATGAACACTTGGGTTCCAATAACCCAACAATAAACTATGTATATTTATTATTAATATTAAAGGTAGCAGTGCTGGGTTTTTTTTTGTTTTGTTTTGTTTTTTTTCAGCAAAAGGTATCATTACTGATATAGCAATAATCTGGAGCGAGGCTGTGTATTCTATATAACATAGCTTGACTTTTCCATAGAGATCTGGTCTAATAAAAAGTAAAAAAAGAACAAGGTAAAGAGAACAAACTACAGACTGACAAACCACAGACTGCCAAGATAAGGAGGAACTCAGGGCTTAGACAAGAAGGTAATTGGAACACACAAGTAAATTCAGGACTAGGAAGTCTAACTAAAGAGGGGGACAATGCATGCATATTCCTGCCTACACTATGATGGGAATTTACTAAAACGGATGTACTCAGAATCTGGTCAAGGCTGTGTTCCTGCTACTTAACGAGCAGATCTTTTCTTTCAGTGCTCAGAAGCCACTCAGCTGTTGGTTAATTACCAGCCACTTGTTGTACCAACAGTGACTCACCTGGATACATTACCTGCCTCATTAGTCCAGCCTACATCGAGCCATTTTTGCTATTTTAGCAGCTTAGCTCATTTGTTCCTTGCCGTTGCGTGGTCTATGATCTCCAGTGTCTTCCCGCCTGTGTTCATGTGTACAACTCGGTCTAAGGAGCACTTGAGGAAGCCTCATGTACGTTTGGCTCTGAGCTTTGCATTCCCAGCCATGCCTCCAATGAAGTAGAGCCCATGCAGCTGGGCTTCACATGTCTCTACCGAAGAGAGGGCCTTTAGAAAAAGGGATAGATTGTGTCTTTACTGTGGCCAAGCAGGTCACCTGTCTTGTCCAACCCGTCTGGGAAACTCCCACACCTGAGGTCCTGTAGGAGACAGACTTTAGGTGGCATCTTTACATCCCCAGTTATCCTTAAAGATAAGCCACTAGATCTGGTTACCCTTTACTGGTCTGAGTGTTCCATCGACACCCAGGTACTAATTGATTCTGGGGCTGCAGGCTTGTTCATAGATAGTGCCTCCATGTTGAAGCACTCGATACTGCTGCAGCCTCCTGCCTTCCCACCTGCCATCAAGGCTATTGATGGGAGACCTCTACAGCCTACCCATGTGACCCATGAAATAGCTCTGACGACCATGGCTGTAGGGGCCCTTCACCATGAGATAATCCAATTCTAAGTAATTTCCTCACCTCATTATCCAGTTGTCATTAGTTATCCTTGGTTACAGAAGCACAATCCTTCATTTTATTGGCATAAAGCAAGGTTCTGTCATAGTCACCACAGTGTCAGGGGAGTACTGGGAATTCTCTGATATTTTTGGCAAAAATCAGGCAAGTATTTTGCCGCCACATCAGCCTTATGACTGCACAAATGATCTTCAACCTGGTTCCATTCCTCCTAGTGGCAGGGTTTACCTTCTGTCTGTCTTGGAGGATAGGGACATGGAGGAGTACACTATATTGCCAAACTTATTGGGACACCCCTCCAAATCATTGGATTCGGGTGATCCAATCACCTCCATGGCCACAGGTGTATAAAATCAAGCACATAGCCATGCAGACTGCTTCTACAAACATTTGTGAAAGAAAGGGGCTCTCTCAGGAGCTCAGTGAATTCAAGCTTGGTACCGTGATTGGTTGCTACTAGAGATGAGCGAAGTATTCAAAAATTCGATTCGACTGATTCGGCGAATTCGTAGAAAAATTTCGATTCGAGTCGAATATATTCGCTGTGAATTTAACTTAAAAAAGGGTGTTTCTAGGCTTCAGAGAGACTTAATATTAGTGCTGAACACTGTACCTTTAATTTAAATGCCCTTGGAGTCTACTGGGGAAGAGAAATAATACTGTCAGGCAGTATGACATGCAGATGAGTGCCGTCGATCTTAGAATCACCGCACACTTCACTCATTTGGGCAGTCACGGGGCCAAAACCAGAGTGTGGAGCCACAGTGTGGCGGTGGAGGCAGCAGCAATGGGAGGCCATACAGCACCCTATGACAAAAATGGAAACCACCAGCAGTGTGAGGAGACCTGAAAGTGGCACATGGCAGAGTGTGGCGATAGAGACAGCAGCAATGGGAGGCCGTACAGGGACCCATGACACACTCTGGACCTGGCAGCAGCATGAGGAGGCGGTACAGGGGCCCATGGCAGATTACGGGCCTGGCAGCAGCATGAGGAGTCGGTACGGGGGCCCATGGCAGATTACAGGCCTGGCAGCAGCAATGGGAGGTCGTACAGGGACCCATGACACAATCTGGACGTGGCAGCAGCATGGGGAGGCGGTACAGGGGCCCATGACAGATTACGGGCCTGGCAGCAGCATTTGGAGTCGGTACGGGGGCCCATGACACACTCTGGACCTGGCAGCAGCATGAGGAGGCGGTACAGGGGCGCATGACAGATTACGAGCCTGGCAGCAGCAACTTGGACAGGAGGACGTTCAGTTTCTGCATCGTCTGGTGCGTGCTCGCAAACTGTTGTCTCTTGGAAACGGATTCCAAGAAAGACTGCTGACGGAATCCGTGAAGAGGAGTAGCAGGAGAAGGAGCATCTGAACGAGCGGAATATGCCAACAAGCGACAACAGGGGCCCATGGCAGATTAGGGGCCTGGCAGCAGCTATGGGAGGCCCGTAATCTGCCAGCACCCTATGACAAAAAATGGAACCCACCAGCAGTGTGAGGAGACCTGAAAGTGGCACATGGCAGAGTGTGGCGATGGAGACAGCAGCAATGGGAGGCCGTACAGGGACCCATGACACACTCTGGACCTGGCAGCAGCATGAGGAGGCGGTATATAGGGGCCTATGGCATATTAGGGGCCTGGCAGCAGCTATGGGAGGCCCGTAATCTGCCAGCACCCTATGTCAAAAAATTCTACACACCAGCAGTGTGTGAGACCTGAAAGTGGCACATGGCAGAGTGTGGCGATGGAGACAGCAGCAATGGGAGGCCGTACAGGGACCCATGAGAGACTCTGGACTTGGCAGCAGCATGAGGAGGCGGTATAGGGGCCCATGGCAGATTAGGGGCCTGGCAGCAGCTATGGGAGGCCCGTAATCTGCCAGCACCCTATGACAAAAAATGGAACACACCAGCAGTGTGAGGAGACCTGAAAGTGGCACATGTTTGGGGCATGATTCATGGCGGATTTAGTCAGTTGTGTCAGGAACTGGTGGTTTGAAATCCAGACTAATCCACGCCTGATTCATTTTCACAAACGTCAGTCTCTCCACACTTTGGGTGGACAGTCGTGTCCTCCGCGGAGTTGCAATACCTCCTGCCGCACTAAACACGCGCTCCGATGCCACGCTACTGGCCGGGCATGACAGCCTTTCAAGGGCAAATTCAGCTAGTTGGGGCCAAAGGTCAAGTTTCGTTGCCCAGTAGTCAAGGGGATTGTCTACCTCGGTTGGCAGGGTGCTGTCCAAGTAGGCCTAAGCCTGTTGTTTGAGGTCCTGCTCCAGGTCCACCTGATGCTGCTGCTGCTGCTGCTGCTGCTGCTGCTGCTGCGGCTGGTTAGTAGTTTCCTCACTGCGCTGGTGAAGAAAGCTACTCATCATCGACTGCAGACTGAGGCAGCCGCTGCTGGTGGAGCTGCCACTGCTCCTACCACCCCACCCCTCCCCTGCTGCCATGGCAGCGGAACGCGAGCGCACAGGGCCCACAGTGTCTGAGGATGGACGTTGGCGCAGACAGGCAGAGACCAGCTGACTACATAGGTGGTTTTTATAGTACGTTATTTTGGCCTCCCTCTCAGCAGGTGTGAAAAAGGCCACCATTTTTGAACGGTAGCGAGGGTCCAACAAGGTGGACAGCCAAAAGTCATCCCTCTGTCTGATGGTTATTATTCGGCTGTCGCTACGCAAGCAACCGAGCATGCTATGGGCCATTTGTGCCAAGGAATGCGAGGGACTCCCTGCCTCCATCTCCACAGCATACTGCCACGGTGCGTCTGGGTCCTCTGTCTCCTCCTCCTCCTCCTCCTCTACCAGATGCTCCTGCTCCTCCACTCCTGTCCGCTGAGTGGAAAAACCACCCATTTCACTCAATAATTCCTGAGCACCAATGTCCTCCTCTACCTCCTCCTCTTCTTCCTGTCCTGCCCCCACAGGGGTCATGTGGCGTTGAGATCTGTGCGCCACGTCTACCGCACCCTGACCAGCCATTGTTAACAGCATTTGTTCCAGGACGTGCAACAGAGGAATGACGTCGTTCATCCCATAGTCCTGCCGACTCACGAATAGCGTGGCCTCCTCAAAGGGCCTGAGCAAGCGCAGGTGTCACGCATGAGCTGCCAATGGCTGACATCTAAGTTACACAGGGAATACCTTTATCCGCTTTTAACATCAGGAAATCTGTGATGGCCTTTTGCTGTTCGTAAAGGCGGTCTAACATATGTAGGGTTGAATTCCACCTTGTTGCAACGTCACAGCATGAGGAGACGGTATAGGGGCCCATGGCAGATTAGGGGCCTGGCAGCAGCTATGGGAGGCCCGTAATCTGCCAGCACCCTATGTCAAAAAAATTCTACACACCAGCAGTGTGAGGAGACCTGAAAGTGGCACATGGCAGAGTGTGGCGATGGAGACAGCAGCAATGGGAGGCCGTACAGGGACCCATGAGAGACTCTGGACCTGGCAGCAGCATGAGGAGGCGGTATATAGGGGCCCATGGCAGATTAGGGGCCTGGCAGCAGCTATGGGAGGCCCTTAATCTGCCAGCACCCTATGTCAAAAAATTCTACACACCAGCAGTGTGTGAGGAGACCTGAAAGTGGCACATGGCAGAGTGTGGCGATGGAGACAGCAGCAATGGGAGGCCGTACAGGGACCCATGACAGACTCTGGACCTGGCAGCAGCATGAGGAGGCGGTATATAGGGGCCTATGGCAGATTAGGGGCCTGGCAGCAGCTATGGGAGGCCCGTAATCTGCCAGCACCCTATGTCAAAAAATTCTACACACCAGCAGTGTGTGAGGAGACCTGAAAGTGGCACATGGCAGAGTGTGGCGATGGAGACAGCAGCAATGGGAGGCCGTACAGGGACCCATGACAGACTCTGGACCTGGCAGCAGCATGAGGAGGCGGTATATAGGGGCCCATGGCAGATTAGGGGCCTGGCAGCAGCTATGGGAGGCCCGTAATCTGCCAGCACCCTATGTCAAAAAATTCTACACACCAGCAGTGTGTGAGGAGACCTGAAAGTGGCACATGGCAGAGTGTGGCGATGGAGACAGCAGCAATGGGAGGCCGTACAGGGACCCATGACAGACTTTGGACCTGGCAGCAGCATGAGGAGGCGGTATATAGGGGCCCATGGCAGATTAGGGGCCTGGCAGCAGCAATGGGAGGCCCGTAATCTGCCAGCACCCTATGTCAAAAAATTCTACACACCAGCAGTGTGAGGAGACCTGAAAGTGGCACATGGCAGAGTGTGGCGATGGAGACAGCAGCAATGGGAGGCCGTACAGGGACCCATGACAGACTCTGGACCTGGCAGCAGCATGAGGAGGCGGTATATAGGGGCCTATGGCAGATTAGGGGCCTGGCAGCAGCTATGGGAGGCCCTTAATCTGCCAGCACCCTATGTCAAAAAATTCTACACACCAGCAGTGTGTGAGGAGACCTGAAAGTGGCACATGGCAGAGTGTGGCGATGGAGACAGCAGCAATGGGAGGCCGTACAGGGACCCATGACAGACTCTGGACCTGGCAGCAGCATGAGGAGGCGGTATATAGGGGCCTATGGCAGATTAGGGGCCTGGCAGCAGCTATGGGAGGCCCATAATCTGCCAGCACCCTATGTCAAAAAATTCAACACACCAGCAGTGTGAGGAGACCTGAAAGTGGCACATGGCATGAGAGACTCTGGACCTGGCAGCAGCATGAGGAGGCGGTATATAGGGGCCCATGGCAGATTAGGGGCCTGGCAGCAGCAATGGGAGGCCCGTAATCTGCCAGCACCCTATGTCAAAAAATTCTACACACCAGCAGTGTGAGGAGACCTGAAAGTGGCACATGGCAGAGTGTGGCGATGGAGACAGCAGCAATGGGAGGCCGTACAGGGACCCATGACAGACTCTGGACCTGGCAGCAGCATGAGGAGGCGGTATATAGGGGCCTATGGCAGATTAGGGGCCTGGCAGCAGCTATGGGAGGCCCTTAATCTGCCAGCACCCTATGTCAAAAAATTCTACACACCAGCAGTGTGTGAGGAGACCTGAAAGTGGCACATGGCAGAGTGTGGCGATGGAGACAGCAGCAATGGGAGGCCGTACAGGGACCCATGACAGACTCTGGACCTGGCAGCAGCATGAGGAGGTGGTATATAGGGGCCTATGGCAGATTAGGGGCCTGGCAGCAGCTATGGGAGGCCCTTAATCTGCCAGCACCCTATGTCAAAAAATTCTACACACCAGCAGTGTGTGAGGAGACCTGAAAGTGGCACATGGCAGAGTGTGGCGATGGAGACAGCAGCAATGGGAGGCTGTACAGGGACCCATGACAGACTCTGGACCTGGCAGCAGCATGAGGAGGCGGTATATAGGGGCCTATGGCAGATTAGGGGCCTGGCAGCAGCTATGGGAGGCCCTTAATCTGCCAGCACCCTATGTCAAAAAATTCTACACACCAGCAGTGTGTGAGGAGACCTGAAAGTGGCACATGGCAGAGTGTGGCGATGGAGACAGCAGCAATGGGAGGCCGTACAGGGACCCATGACAGACTCTGGACCTGGCAGCAGCATGAGGAGGCGGTATATAGGGGCCTATGGCTGATTAGGGGCCTGGCAGCAGCTATGGGAGGCCCTTAATCTGCCAGCACCCTATGTCAAAAAATTCTACACACCAGCAGTGTGTGAGGAGACCTGAAAGTGGCACATGGCAGAGTGTGGCGATGGAGACAGCAGCAATGGGAGGCCGTACAGGGACCCATGACAGACTCTGGACCTGGCAGCAGCATGAGGAGGCGGTATATAGGGGCCTATGGCAGATTAGGGGCCTGGCAGCAGCTATGGGAGGCCCTTAATCTGCCAGCACCCTATGTCAAAAAATTCTACACACCAGCAGTGTGTGAGGAGACCTGAAAGTGGCACATGGCAGAGTGTGGCGATGGAGACAGCAGCAATGGGAGGCCGTACAGGGACCCATGACAGACTCTGGACCTGGCAGCAGCATGAGGAGGCGGTATATAGGGGCCTATGGCAGATTAGGGGCCTGGCAGCAGCTATGGGAGGCCCTTAATCTGCCAGCACCCTATGTCAAAAAATTCTACACACCAGCAGTGTGTGAGGAGACCTGAAAGTGGCACATGGCAGAGTGTGGCGATGGAGACAGCAGCAATGGGAGGCCGTACAGGGACCCATGACAGACTCTGGACCTGGCAGCAGCATGAGGAGGCGGTATATAGGGGCCTATGGCAGATTAGGGGCCTGGCAGCAGCTATGGGAGGCCCTTAATCTGCCAGCACCCTATGTCAAAAAATTCAACACACCAGCAGTGTGAGGAGACCTGAAAGTGGCACATGGCATGAGAGACTCTGGACCTGGCAGCAGCATGAGGAGGCGGTATATAGGGGCCCATGGCAGATTAGGGGCCTGGCAGCAGCAATGGGAGGCCCGTAATCTGCCAGCACCCTATGTCAAAAAATTCTACACACCAGCAGTGTGAGGAGACCTGAAAGTGGCACATGGCAGAGTGTGGCGATGGAGACAGCAGCAATGGGAGGCCGTACAGGGACCCATGACAGACTCTGGACCTGGCAGCAGCATGAGGAGGCGGTATATAGGGGCCTATGGCAGATTAGGGGCCTGGCAGCAGCTATGGGAGGCCCTTAATCTGCCAGCACCCTATGTCAAAAAATTCTACACACCAGCAGTGTGTGAGGAGACCTGAAAGTGGCACATGGCAGAGTGTGGCGATGGAGACAGCAGCAATGGGAGGCCGTACAGGGACCCATGACAGACTCTGGACCTGGCAGCAGCATGAGGAGGCGGTATATAGGGGCCTATGGCAGATTAGGGGCCTGGCAGCAGCTATGGGAGGCCCGTAATCTGCCAGCACCCTATGTCAAAAAATTCAACACACCAGCAGTGTGAGGAGACCTGAAAGTGGCACATGGCATGAGAGACTCTGGACCTGGCAGCAGCATGAGGAGGCGGTATATAGGGGCCCATGGCAGATTAGGGGCCTGGCAGCAGCAATGGGAGGCCCGTAATCTGCCAGCACCCTATGTCAAAAAATTCTACACACCAGCAGTGTGAGGAGACCTGAAAGTGGCACATGGCAGAGTGTGGCGATGGAGACAGCAGCAATGGGAGGCCGTACAGGGACCCATGACAGACTCTGGACCTGGCAGCAGCATGAGGAGGCGGTATATAGGGGCCTATGGCAGATTAGGGGCCTGGCAGCAGCTATGGGAGGCCCTTAATCTGCCAGCACCCTATGTCAAAAAATTCTACACACCAGCAGTGTGTGAGGAGACCTGAAAGTGGCACATGGCAGAGTGTGGCGATGGAGACAGCAGCAATGGGAGGCCGTACAGGGACCCATGACAGACTCTGGACCTGGCAGCAGCATGAGGAGGCGGTATATAGGGGCCTATGGCAGATTAGGGGCCTGGCAGCAGCTATGGGAGGCCCATAATCTGCCAGCACCCTATGTCAAAAAATTCAACACACCAGCAGTGTGAGGAGACCTGAAAGTGGCACATGGCATGAGAGACTCTGGACCTGGCAGCAGCATGAGGAGGCGGTATATAGGGGCCTATGGCAGATTAGGGGCCTGGCAGCAGCTATGGGAGGCCCTTAATCTGCCAGCACCCTATGTCAAAAAATTCTACACACCAGCAGTGTGTGAGGAGACCTGAAAGTGGCACATGGCAGAGTGTGGCGATGGAGACAGCAGCAATGGGAGGCCGTACAGGGACCCATGACAGACTCTGGACCTGGCAGCAGCATGAGGAGGCGGTATATAGGGGCCTATGGCAGATTAGGGGCCTGGCAGCAGCTATGGGAGGCCCATAATCTGCCAGCACCCTATGTCAAAAAATTCAACACACCAGCAGTGTGAGGAGACCTGAAAGTGGCACATGGCATGAGAGACTCTGGACCTGGCAGCAGCATGAGGAGGCGGTATATAGGGGCCCATGGCAGATTAGGGGCCTGGCAGCAGCAATGGGAGGCCCGTAATCTGCCAGCACCCTATGTCAAAAAATTCTACACACCAGCAGTGTGAGGAGACCTGAAAGTGGCACATGGCAGAGTGTGGCGATGGAGACAGCAGCAATGGGAGGCCGTACAGGGACCCATGACAGACTCTGGACCTGGCAGCAGCATGAGGAGGCGGTATATAGGGGCCTATGGCAGATTAGGGGCCTGGCAGCAGCTATGGGAGGCCCTTAATCTGCCAGCACCCTATGTCAAAAAATTCTACACACCAGCAGTGTGTGAGGAGACCTGAAAGTGGCACATGGCAGAGTGTGGCGATGGAGACAGCAGCAATGGGAGGCCGTACAGGGACCCATGACAGACTCTGGACCTGGCAGCAGCATGAGGAGGCGGTATATAGGGGCCTATGGCAGATTAGGGGCCTGGCAGCAGCTATGGGAGGCCCGTAATCTGCCAGCACCCTATGTCAAAAAATTCTACACACCAGCAGTGTGTGAGGAGACCTGAAAGTGGCACATGGCAGAGTGTGGTGATGGAGACAGCAGCAATGGGAGGTCTCCCATTGTCCCAACATGGCCCAAATAGTCCCAACATGGGCCCCCTGGCCACGCTTGACTTTCTGGCCACATAGTCGACATACGGCTACGTTTACTTCCTCGGGCGGCTTGACGAAAAATTGCCACACCGCCGAGTAGGAAACTTTGCCCCCGATACTCCTCACTGGCTGACTGCTGCTTCCTCCGTGCACACCGGCACCACTACTGGCCGTGGTGGTAGGCTGCAGTGGAGCTGGTGCTCTACTCCGTGGCCGTTTGGCTCCACTGACACTGCTTCCACTGACACTGCTGCGACCCTCCTGCTGTCTCCTGGGCAACCCACCGACTGTTTCGCTCACTGCCAAGCTGCCACCCTCTTCTCCTGATGATGCGGAAGAAATTGCCTGATGACGACGAGGCTGCCAAGTGCGATCAACCTCCTCATCATCAAGTAGGGTCTCCGCCTCACTACTAGCCCCCTCGGCTGCGTCTGGGTCAGGAGACAGACCTGTCTCTAGACCGGCTACCGGGCCACTCTCCTCGCCACTACTTCTTCGCCTAGCTGCTGAAAAGGCGGATGTCTCCCCCCGTTCCTGACCGCCCTCTGTTAGCTCTTCCTCACTGTACAGTGGGGCTGAGCCCACAGCATGCGATACTTCGCTTGGTGAGGGAACACCAAAGGACAGGGGCAGGTAGAGGACACGTGATTTCAGTGGGCTAGGTCCCGGGCCATGCCAACTAACGGTTGTGTCTGACGTACCCACCGACCGTTGGCTGTAGGTGTCAGAGGTGACCTGGGAAGAGGAAGACGACCGAGCCAACCAATCGACGACGGCAGGGTTGTCGGTGGAGACACGACCGCTGGATGACACCGGGAGCACTGGCCTCTGGCTGCGAATAGTGCTGCCTCGACCCCTTCCTCTGCTGCCACGTCTGCTCGCTCCTAAAACATTGCCTCCTCTGCCACTCCTCTGCATGTTGTCTGACATACTCTTTAATTAAACGATTATGTGTCCCTGAGTAACAATTCTGTGTCCCTGAGTAACAATTCTGTGTCTGTGCGAGTAACAATTCTGTGGCCCTAAGTAACAGTTCTGTGGCCCTCAGTAACAATTCTGTGTCCCTGATTAACGTTTCTGTGGCCGCAAGTAACAGTTCTGTGGCCCTCAGTAACAATTCTGTGTCTGTGCGAGTAACAATTCTGTGGCCCTAAGTAAAGTTTCTGTGGCCCTAAGTAACAATTCTCTGGCACTCAGTAACAATTCTGTCTGTCCCTGAGTAACAATTCTCTGGCACTCAGTAACAATTCTGTCTGTCCCTGAGTAAAAATTCTGTGGCCCTAAGTAAAGTTTCTGGGGCCCTGAGTAACAATTATCTGGCACTCCGTAACAATTCTGTCTGTCCCTGAGTAACAATTCTCTGGCACTCAGTAACAATTCTGTCTGTCCCTGAGTAAAAATTCTCTGGCCCTAAGTAAAGTTTCTGTGGCCCTGAGTAACAATTCTCTGGCACTCCGTAACAATTCTGTCTGTCCCTGAGTAACAATTCTCTGGCACTCGGTAACAATTCTGTCTGTCCCTGAGTAACAATTCTCTGGCACTCAGTAACAATTCTGTCTGTCCCTGAGTAAAAATTCTGTGGCCCTAATTAAAGTTTCTGTGGCCCTAAGTAACAATTCTCTGGCACTCAGTAACAATTCTGTCTGTCCCTGAGTAACAATTCTCTGGCACTCCGTAACAATTCTGTCTGTCCCTGAGTAACAATTCTCTGGCACTCAGTAACAATTCTGTCTGTCCCTGAGTAAAAATTCTGTGGCCCTAAGTAAAGTTTCTGTGGCCCTGAGTAACAATTCTCTGGCACTCGGTAACAATTCTGTCTGTCCCTGAGTAACAATTCTCTGGCACTCAGTAACAATTCTGTCTGTCCCTGAGTAAAAATTCTGTGGCCCTAATTAAAGTTTCTGTGGCCCTAAGTAACAATTCTCTGGCACTCAGTAACAATTCTGTCTGTCCCTGAGTAACAATTCTCTGGCACTCGGTAACAATTCTGTCTGTCCCTGAGTAACAATTCTCTGGCACTCAGTAACAATTCTGTCTGTCCCTGAGTAAAAATTCTGTGGCCCTAATTAAAGTTTCTGTGGCCCTAAGTAACAATTCTCTGGCACTCAGTAACAATTCTGTCTGTCCCTGAGTAACAATTCTCTGGCACTCAGTAACAATTCTGTCTGTCCCTGAGTAAAAATTCTGTGGCCCTAATTAAAGTTTCTGTGGCCCTAAGTAACAATTCTCTGGCACTCAGTAACAATTCTGTCTGTCCCTGAGTAACAATTCTCTGGCACTCGGTAACAATTCTGTCTGTCCCTGAGTAACAATTCTCTGGCACTCAGTAACAATTCTGTCTGTCCCTGAGTAAAAATTCTGTGGCCCTAATTAAAGTTTCTGTGGCCCTAAGTAACAATTCTCTGGCACTCAGTAACAATTCTGTCTGTCCCTGAGTAACAATTCTCTGGCACTCGGTAACAATTCTGTCTGTCCCTGAGTAACAATTCTCTGGCACTCAGTAACAATTCTGTCTGTCCCTGAGTAAAAATTCTGTGGCCCTAATTAAAGTTTCTGTGGCCCTAAGTAACAATTCTCTGGCACTCAGTAACAATTCTGTCTGTCCCTGAGTAACAATTCTCTGGCACTCGGTAACAATTCTGTCTGTCCCTGAGTAACAATTCTCTGGCACTCAGTAACAATTCTGTCTGTCCCTGAGTAAAAATTCTGTGGCCCTAATTAAAGTTTCTGTGGCCCTAAGTAACAATTCTCTGGCACTCAGTAACAATTCTGTCTGTCCCTGAGTAACAATTCTCTGGCACTCCGTAACAATTCTGTCTGTCCCTGAGTAACAATTCTCTGGCACTCAGTAACAATTCTGTCTGTCCCTGAGTAAAAATTCTGTGGCCCTAAGTAAAGTTTCTGGGGCCCTGAGTAACAATTATCTGGCACTCAGTAACAATTCTGTCTGTCCCTGAGTAACAATTCTCTGGCACTCCGTAACAATTCTGTCTGTCCCTGAGTAAAAATTCTGTGGCCCTAATTAAAGTTTCTGTGGCCCTAAGTAACAATTCTCTGGCACTCAGTAACAATTCTGTCTGTCCCTGAGTAACAATTCTCTGGCACTCGGTAACAATTCTGTCTGTCCCTGAGTAACAATTCTCTGGCACTCAGTAACAATTCTGTCTGTCCCTGAGTAAAAATTCTGTGGCCCTAATTAAAGTTTCTGTGGCCCTAAGTAACAATTCTCTGGCACTCAGTAACAATTCTGTCTGTCCCTGAGTAACAATTCTCTGGCACTCAGTAACAATTCTGTCTGTCCCTGAGTAAAAATTCTGTGGCCCTAATTAAAGTTTCTGTGGCCCTAAGTAACAAT
This sequence comes from Staurois parvus, assembly GCF_062004578.1. Taxonomy (NCBI): domain Eukaryota; kingdom Metazoa; phylum Chordata; class Amphibia; order Anura; family Ranidae; genus Staurois; species Staurois parvus. Next base: position 7,162,458 of record NW_028318510.1, read on the forward strand.
TCTCTGGCACTCAGTAACAATTCTGTCTGTCCCTGAGTAACAATTCTCTGGCACTCAGTAACAATTCTGTCTGTCCCTGAGTAAAAATTCTGTGGCCCTAATTAAAGTTTCTGTGGCCCTAAGTAACAATTCTCTGGCACTCAGTAACAATTCTGTCTGTCCCTGAGTAACAATTCTCTGGCACTCGGTAACAATTCTGTCTGTCCCTGAGTAACAATTCTCTGGCACTCAGTAACAATTCTGTCTGTCCCTGAGTAAAAATTCTGTGGCCCTAATTAAAGTTTCTGTGGCCCTAAGTAACAATTCTCTGGCACTCAGTAACAATTCTGTCTGTCCCTGAGTAACAATTCTCTGGCACTCGGTAACAATTCTGTCTGTCCCTGAGTAACAATTCTCTGGCACTCAGTAACAATTCTGTCTGTCCCTGAGTAAAAATTCTGTGGCCCTAATTAAAGTTTCTGTGGCCCTAAGTAACAATTCTCTGGCACTCAGTAACAATTCTGTCTGTCCCTGAGTAACAATTCTCTGGCACTCCGTAACAATTCTGTCTGTCCCTGAGTAACAATTCTCTGGCACTCAGTAACAATTCTGTCTGTCCCTGAGTAAAAATTCTGTGGCCCTAAGTAAAGTTTCTGTGGCCCTGAGTAACAATTCTCTGGCACTCCGTAACAATTCTGTCTGTCCCTGAGTATGAATTCCGTGGCCCTAACTAGCGTTTCTTTGTCCCTAAGTAAAGTTTCTGTGGCCCTCAGTAACAGTTCTGTGTCTGTGCGAGTAACAATTCTGTGGCCCTAAGTAAAGTTTCTGTGGCCCTAAGTAACAATTCTCTGGCACTCCGTAACAATTCTGTCTGTCCCTGAGTAACAATTCTCTGGCACTCAGTAACAATTCTGTCTGTCCCTGAGTAAAAATTCTGTGGCCCTAAGTAAAGTTTCTGTGGCCCTGAGTAACAATTCTCTGGCACTCCGTAACAATTCTGTCTGTCCCTGAGTAACAATTCTCTGGCACTCAGTAACAATTCTGTCTGTCCCTGAGTAAAAATTCTGTGGCCCTAAGTAAAGTTTCTGTGGCCCAGAGTAACAATTCTCTGGCACTCCGTAACAATTCTGTCTGTCCCTGAGTATGAATTCTGTGGCCCTAACTAGCGTTTCTTTGTCCCTAAGTAACAGTTCTGTGGCCCTGAGTAACAATTCTGTGTCTGTGCGAGTAACAATTCTGTGGCCCTAAGTAACAGTTCTGTGGCCCTCAGTAACAGTTCTGTGTCTGTGCGAGTAACAATTCTGTGTCTGTGCGAGTAACAATTCTGTGGCCCTAAGTAACAGTTCTGTGGCCTTCAGTAACAATTCTGTGTCTGTGCGAGTCACAATTCTGTGTCTGTGCGAGTAACAATTCTGTGGCCCTAAGTAAAGTTTCTGTGGCCCTAAGTAACAATTCTCTGGCACTCAGTAACAATTCTGTCTGTCCCTGAGTAACAATTCTCTGGCACTCAGTAACAATTCTGTCTGTCCCTGAGTAAAAATTCTGTGGCCCTAAGTAAAGTTTCTGTGGCCCTGAGTAACAATTCTCTGGCACTCAGTAACAATTCTGTCTGTCCCTGAGTAACAATTCTCTGGCACTCAGTAACAATTCTGTCTGTCCCTGAGTAAAAATTCTGTGGCCCTAATTAAAGTTTCTGTGGCCCTAAGTAACAATTCTCTGGCACTCAGTAACAATTCTGTCTGTCCCTGAGTAACAATTCTCTGGCACTCAGTAACAATTCTGTCTGTCCCTGAGTAACAATTCTGTGGCCCTAATAACGTTTCTGTGGCCCTAAGTAACAATTCTCTGGCACTGAGTAACAATTCTGTCTGTCCCTGATTATGAATTCTGTGGCCCTAACTAGCGTTTCTTTGTCCCTAAATAACGATTCTGTGGCCCTCATTAACAAGTCTGTGTCCCTGAGTAATGGTTCTCTGTCCCTAAGTAACTTTTCTCTGTCCCCAATTATCGTTTCTGTGGCCCTAACTCTGTCCCTGTCCCTAGTACAGAGCGGTCTGCCTCTGTTCAATAACTGCAGGCAAATGAAGAATTCCAAAATGGCCGCTATTTATAGCTCGACCATTACACAGTGCTGGCTGGCTGGCTGCTGATAGGCTGATGCGATCACATGTAGTTGAGGAATGCATTATGGGTCAGCGCGCCTTGTCTGCGCGCCTTCCCAGACATCCCCGCTCCGTCGCCGCACATGTCAGCCGCCATTTTCTGAAAAATTTCGATTCGCGCGTCCGAATTAGGCTATTTTTCGGATTCGGCACGAATCGAAATTTTTCCGATATTCGACTCGAATTCCACTTCGGATACTTCGATTCGCTCATCTCTAGTTGCTACCTGTGCAAAACTTTGCTACTAAATATTCCATGATCAACTGTTAGTGGTATTATAACAAAGTAGAAGCAACTTGGAACAACAGCAACTCAGCCATGAAGTGGTAGCCCACATAAAATGACAGAGCGTGGTCAGTGCATGCTGAAGCGCATAGTGCACAGAAGTCGCCAACTGTCTGCAGAGTCGATAGCCCAACTGTCTGCAGAGTCGATAGCTAAAGACCTCCAAACTTCATGTGGCCTTCAGATTCGCACAACAGTGCATAGAGAACTTCATAGAATGGGTTTCCATGGCTGAGCAGTTGCATCCAAGCCTTACATCACCAAGTGCAATGCAAAGCATTGGATGTAGTGTGTAAAGCATGCCACCACTGGACTCTAGAGCAGTGGAGACTTGTTCTCTGGAGTGACAAATCACACTTTTCTGTCCGACAATCCAATGGACATGTCTGAGTTTGGTGGTTGAGAGGAGAACAGTATGTCACATACCTGATTGGAGACTGAAATGATGACTCACTTGTGTCACTAGCCCTGACCCCACTGGAAGTGGAACAGAGGGTGTCTAGGGACCAGGGGGACAAGAGTGCCAGCAGATGTTGTTTGCAGCACTTGCAGCTGGAGTCCTTAAAAGACTGATGGACCACCGATTCAGGAACAGTAGCGATATGCAGAGCTGGTATGGTAGATCACCAGGAATGCACCATTGCAAGGCAGGAAGCTGGGATAGGAGACAGGAGCAATGTCATAGGAATAGCCGGGGTCATCAACGGGCAGACAGTGAGGTACCAAATCATAAGCAAGCCAAAGTCAGGAGCAGAGCCGAGGTCAGGAACAAGTATCAAGCAGGAGAGTAATCAAGAGTCAGGTCAGGAACAAGCCGGGTCAGCAACAAGGGAATCACACAGGAATGAGCAGGAAACGGGGAACAGCTGAAGACCAGTCAGCACTCAGGACAGGCAGAGGCACCTTTTTAAATAGTCCGTCTGGCGCCAATCTTCCCTCACTAAAGCTGGTGTCTTGGTATATTGGGCCTTTCCACATACTCCATAGGTTTAACCCAGTGGCATACGCATTAGAACTTCCTTCCAACATGCGTATTTCCAATGTATTCCATGTTTCCTTATTAAAACCTTTAGTGTGTAACCGCTATACCACCTCAGTATCACACCTTCGCCTGGTTCAGGTTGACAACCATGAGGAATATGAGATACAATCTATCATTGACTCCCATAGGTTTCGTGGATGTATACAATATCTAGTTCACTGAAGGGGTTTTGTTTTGGAGGAATGCTCTTGGGTCTCATCCTCGGACATACATGCTCTTGCTTTCCATTTATGTTTTCCCCTCAAGCCGGGTGCCCCTCAAGGGGGAGGGGTCATTAAGGAGGGGGTACTGTCAGGGCTGGGCACCTGCTACTTAACAAACAGCTCTTTTCTTTCAGTGCTCAGAAGCTGCTCAGCTGTCTGTTAATTAGCAGCCACTTGTTGTCTCCACGTTGATTCACCTGGATACCTTTACCTGCCTCATTAATTCAGCCTACAGCCAGCCCTTTTTGCTATTTTAGCAGCTTAGCTCATTTTCTCCTTGTCCTTGCGTGGTCTATAATCTCCAGTGTGTTCCTGTCTGTGTTCCTGCCTGTTTTCCTGTGTACAACTCAGTCTGGCTGACTTCTCTTCCAATTCCTGTTCCTGATTTTTGACTTCTGACTACACTGACTTCTAGTTTCCTGACCCTGGCTCAACTGATTACCCATTCTGGTATACAGACTTGGAACAACTGAGGCTGTCACACACATCGCTGGATCTCGATGGGGCTCAGGTAAGTATTGAGGGGGCACTGCTGTACACAGAAGGTTTTTTACCTTCATGCATAGAATGCATGAAGGTAAAAAACCGTAATCCTTTACAACCACTTTAACTTTACTCTTTTGTAGTTAAAGTTAAACAGCTTGGTCAGACTGTGACTAGATAGTAATGCTTGGTGATGAGGTCAGCTTTGCAGCTTCTTCTTCAGTTAGCAAGCTCCATCTGTTAAACTGTTAACACTATGCAATGCAGTAAAGTCTGATTCACTCCTAGAGATTCCTCCCCCTTCCAGTCTAAATAATGCTGCCCAAGGACGTAAAAGATGTTATTGAGAAGCTATTTAAAATAAAGAGGGGAGGAATTGTTTATGAAATCTCCCCACACAAGTCCAGAGACTTCATGGATGCTCTCCCTTCTCCTCTGGTGGCAGTGGTGGGAAGTCCTTTCTCCTGGATACCATAGCGCACACCAAATAACAGACGAGCACTGCTCTGTCCAAGAGTGCTGTGAGCTCAGGCTGGCATGAGGCCACAAAGGCTGTATCAGTGATGGCCTGGATCATAGAAAGTGGGTTGGATGGGCACTGGGTATCTTTCAACATGGGATAGGATCAGTGTGGTGAGTTTGCTAGGAACAGCACCGGGCAGGAGATGAGTATTGCAACCAGAGCTGCATTATTTTTTTTTAGCAAAATAAATATGGAAACATATCAGATCAATGTATAATTGTCTTAACCTCCCTAGCAGTATGATTATTTCAGATTTTTGGTGCTGAAAGGGGTACCATTATTTTGCATGGAAATATGTAGTTTTTTTATCGTAGGCTGTCATTTTTAGGAATAACTCACTGAAATCTGTCCGAACAAGAGTCTAGTAAACATCCCGGGTATGATAAAATTTGAGACACAAAATCATAAATTATAATGTAATAAATAATCATAAAAAATAATAATATAATAATAATAAATTTAATTCAATAATATAATCAAACCAAAAACACTGAAATTTGAAATAGAGCGCCAAGTTCGCACATCGCTGAGCAAAGTCGCAAAATCGTTTTCAGTGTCTGATGACGAATTTCCCCACGAATCATTATCACTCAATTCTGCAAGTGGTTCTGATTTGCTATCGCTGTTCTCTAGCTGGTCTAAAACCGCTTTTGACCTAAAGGGACGGTTTTTGGACGCCATGGACGTTTCTCAGTTTCTAGGCAGAAAGAACAGTAAAAATGCAGGCAGGGCACAGGACAAAGCACTAGGGACAAAATGTATGTGAAATGGGTTGAAACAGCAATGTTTTACTATGTAAAATTTGTTTGGAAAAAAATTAAATTTTTTAAAATTTTCAAATTTCCCACCGCTGGCGGCGCCCGTACGTCCCGACGTCACAGGGACCGGAACACAGAAGCTGGATGCCGGCATCGGGCAGAGGAGATGGCAGGGGACGCTGCAGGGGACACATCGTGGGAGCGCAGGACAAGGTAAGCTCTGCAGGGACTCCCTATGCAGTGCTCCATGGTAAGCCCGAGTGTAGCTCGGGGTTACCGCTTTTGGTATTGACATTTTACCCCGAGCTACACTCGGGGATACTGCTAGGGAGGTTAAGTAAAGCCTGGTACACACGATGAGAATATCGTCCCTTTTTTTTTGCATGCTAGTCTCATATGGAAAATGAATAGGTTACTAGAAATTCTTGTAAGACAGAACACAACTTCCCTCAATGATGTAATATATTGTATTGTATTGTATTATAATGTATTCTTTCATTACCAAGCATGCATGGTCTTGGTCACACAGTTTTATACAGATAAATACTGTACTGATTAAACGAAAATCATTTGTTCCGTTATGTTACAAGAAAACATTTTGTGCTTGTCCCTTCTGATTATTTTGCATGAACTGTCATAATCAGTTCTCGAAAGCACTGTACTAATGATCGATTATTGGACGATCGCTCCAAAATGATTTTTTTTGTTGTTCGATTTTCTCATCATGTGTACTAGGCTTTAGATGCATAATTACATACAAACAAAACCTGTTTTTAATGCAAATTTTTAAAGAACTTTTTTTGTGACTAGCAGGTAAGTGTACCAGAGTACTTTTTGTACTTTTTGTACTTTTTTTTTATTTTTACACTGGTGTTGCCCAAAGGTGGATCTGGGGTTTAAGTATTTTGAATGAACAGTGGGAGCATTTTATATCTGTCTACATTTCTCCCTTAACATAGCCAAATTATAAGCGTTCCACATTAACTAGAAATCTTGATTTTCACAGTTAGATCTGCGCCCCGAGCAGTCTAGTGTTCCCTGCAGAAAGGAATTAAAGTCGGCACAAAGGAGTTATTATTTTTAAGTGATCTGCTAGCACGGAGTGTGCGTGTGTTTGTTGCTGCAGGATAATTGTCATTTTTCTCTTCACTATGAACACATTCTCTTTCATAAAAGAAACATACCCTGTAGACCCTCCTCAGAAAGTAAATAATTGCAACTATGATTAGGTCTGACATTAGAGCTATGCTTTGTTTTCAGTACATGTTGGCTGCAGCTTGTCCGCCACAACCTGAACAAACTCCTAGTTTTTGGTATGCAAAAAAGTACATGCCATTTTTCAAATACCCTTTCTGTTGTGACATAAATGCAGAGAACACTGTCTGTAATTAGAGGCCTTACAATAGTGCACTTGTGACTGTTCCTTGGTTTGCTCTTCACTCGTGCAGAACTGTGCTTACATGCAGGAGATCAGGTAACAAGGCCTATAATAGGGAACAGCCCCATACACACACAGCCATGCAGAACTGGTAAAGTGAGAACAGTGTCTGCCTGGATGGAAAAGGCTGTTCTGCACCGAACGCTACTATTTACTCAGTGTATTGCCGACTCCTCTGCTCAGAACAATAGGTGGGGAGAACATTTATTAAAGCTGTCACCAGTGATTAGGCTAAGATCCAGTGTGACAGGTAGGAATTTACTTTCTGTTAAATTGGCTTATAATCATAATTTATCACAAGGATTCTAAACTGCCTTTCAAACCACTGCACAAATATTATAGTGGATAAAATTAATAAGACAAATGAAGGACATTTTTTTACTTTTGTTTTTACATGTAATGAATTGCAGAAGCAAAAAATATTATTATTATTGTTATTATACAGGATTTATATAGTACCTTAGATTGTACGCCCCTTGAGGGTTAGGGACTGATGTGAATGTACAATATATATGTAAAGCACTGCGTAAATTGACGGCGCTATATAAGTGCCTGAAATAATAATATAGCGCCAACAGTTTGCACAGCACTTTACAAATGAAGGCAGACATTACAGTTACAATACAATTTGGTACAAAAGGAATAAGAGGGCCCGGCTAGTTAGAGTTTACAATCTAAGAGGAAGGGTGAATTATACAAAAGCTAATAGCTTTGGGGGGGATGAGCTGATGGAGGAAATAAATGGCGGTTTACTAGGTAGAAGCAGGATAGACTTCTTTAACCGCCTCCCGCCCACCATATAAGGCAATGACGGGTGCAAGGCGGTTCTCTCGTTCATATGACGTCCTCCCATTCTAACCGTGCATGCGCGGTTCTGGGAGTGTGCAGCGTGGCGATCAGTGGTGCACTGTGTCCCTCGGACACAGAGGATCACCGATCAACGGAAAGAGCCGAAGATTTCGGCTCGGTCATGTGATCAGCTGTGTCCAATTCAGGGGTGGACTGACAACTCATGGGGCCCCCGGGCAATAGGGAATCATGGGGCCCCTGTGTCCTCGCCCAAACTCAAAAAAGCCTATGAAAAAGGTACCAGGAGCATCTCATGGGGCCCCCTACTGACCCCGGGCCCTCGGGCTGTGCCCGAGTTTCCAAATGGTCAGTCCGCCCCTGGTCCAATCACAGCTGATCGCATGTAAATAGGGAAATGTCAGTTATCGGCATTTCTCTCCCCACGAGCTGTTATGCTGACAGCTCTAGAGGAGAGGAGAGCCGGTAATCGGCATTCCTCAGAGGGGACATGTACACTGATCATCAGGGCACTGATGATCAGTGTGCCCTGATGATTAGTGTAGCCCCAGCAGTGCCACCTGTCAGTGTCCATCAATGTCAGCTGTCAGTGCCCATCAGTGCCACATCAATGCCATATATCAGTGCCCATCTGAGCTGCCTTTCAGTGTCACCTATCAGTGCCAGTCAGTGCCAACTATCAATGCCAGTCAGTGCCACCTATCAGTGCTGCCAATCAGTGCCCCATCTATCAGTGCCAGTCAGTGCCGCCTATCAGTGCCAGTCAGTGCCGACTATCAGTGTGCATCAGTGCCGCCTATCAGTGCCCATCAGTGCTGCCTATCAGTGCCACCTAACAGTGCCAGTCAGTGCCACCCAACAGTACCAGTCAGTACTGCCTATCAGTGCCAGTCAGTCCCGCCTATCAGTGCCACCTATCAGTGCCAAATATGAGTGCTGCCTTTCAGTGGCCATCAGTGATGCCTGCCAATGGCCATCAGTGCCACCTACCAGTGCCTCCTTATCAGTACCCATCACTGCAGCCTCATTAGCGCATATCAGTGAAGGAAAAAAATCACTTATTTACAAAATTTTAAAACAAAAACTAAGGAAAAACTTTTTTTTTCAAAATTTTCAGTTGTTTTTGGTTTGTTTAGCAAAAAATAAAAAAATAGAAAAATCACTTATTTACAAAATTTTAAAACAAAAACAAAGGAAAAACTTTTTTTTCAAAATTTCAAAAAACCCAGAGATGATTAAATACCACCAAAAGAAAGCTCTATCTGTCTCAAAACAAATGATAAAAATTTCATATAGGTACAGTGTTGCATGACCGTGCAATTGTCATTCAAAGTGCGACAGCACTGAAAGCTGAAAATTGGCCTGGGCAGGAAAGGGGTATAGGGAGTATAAGTGCCCTGTAGGCTAGTGGTTAAAGAAAAAAGTTTTCAGGGATCGTCCAAAAGCAACACACGATTTCACAATGTCTTTTTTTCGTGTACATAGAGTGGTGATTCTGATGATTTAGAGTCAGAGAAAACCCTAGCAGAATGATGTTTAGGACTTTTATTATCATTGTTAACCCATGATTCACATAGCATTCACTCAAGATTCACCTATTGTTTCACATACAATATAATGTTATGTGCAAAATGGGTGAATCTTGAGTGAAAGCTGAGCGAATCATGGGTATAAGCATTGAGAAAGACTCCCTAGTGAGCTAAACCACTGTGTATCATAAAATAGTGATGGTCTTTATCTTCGAGTCGAACGTAAGTTTGACTTGAACATTGGCCATTCGTGTGTTCACTGAACACACAAATGGTAAAGGCATTCGGCGGGCTGTTCAGCCGTTGCACTCTACAACACACTGCGCCCTGATAGTACATTGTGATTGGCCAAAGCAATGCACCTGACCACAGATCAGGTGCAATGCTTTGGCCAATCACAGTGCATGATTATGTCACAAGGGGGCGGGGGTAACGCTACCCCTTTGTTATGTCATCACAGTGTTTAAGAACTGTCATCGCTACGCAGCTGTGAGAGGGGAGCCAGCGTCTAGAGTGGAGTGGTTTTCTTGCAGGGTCAGTGGTGGCGGTGGGCATCATGATTGATGTTGGATCTACTTCAGGGGACATTTTTTTCTCTTTATTAAAGGACTTGTTAAAGACTATCTACTGTCATTTTTACACTACCCTTTTATTTTTTTGTGAATGGGTAGCAGTACCGCATACACATTCACATGGGGGGGCAGGATCTGGGTCCCCATTCTTAGAGGGGGCTTCCAGATTCCAACAAGCCCCCCGGCCAGGGTTGTGGGGAAGAAGCCCTTGTCCCCATCAACATGGGGACAAGGTGCTTCTAGGGGGAGCCCTCCCCCTCCCCAAAGCACCCCCCCACATTGAAGGCGTGTGGCACTCACTCGTCCCCCCCTTTCCTGACCTGCTGGGCTGCATGCTCAGATAAGAGCCTGGTATGTATTTTGGGGGGGGGGCACGCCATTTTTTTTTATAAAGGCTTGGTATGGATGGGGGGGGACCCCATGCTGTTTTTTTTTTATTGTCTTGACATTCCGTTGTCAGCGGGGAACCCCACTGACAGCTAAAACATTAAAGAATGTTTCACTACTATAATACCCCATTACTTAATGATATAACTCATGCGGTATTTTAGTAGCTGAGGAGCATCTTATCACATATTCAGATGCAGTAAGATACCACTCAGTAAATTGTCTCTGTTCAAAGTTTGCGGTCAAACTTTTGGTAGGCTCGAATATTCGACCGCAAACCGAACAGGAGGGTGTTCGGCCCATTACTAATCATAAATAATTACCTGTTTTTTTCACCTCTTGTCGACCACGTAACGCATATGTGCAGCAACAAAGAGAATACGCTTTAATGCCCACATACCACACATACAGTATGCATCTATGGACAGCAAAGCTTTCTGTGCTGAAAATGCACTCTAAATACAGAGACTTGAGCTGTCAAAGACAGCTCTTGGTCTGTACTAATGATTGGGAACTGGCAGGACCAGCACCAATGTTTCAATCAATCACAGTGGTCACATGGATTAAGCAGACCTTCCTATTCCCCGGGCATATTTAACACAGTTAAATGCACAGGCAGGAAGGGGTTAATAAAATACTTGTTTTCATATTTGCTACTTTGCTACTTCCTGTGTTCTTGCACCCCAGCCATGGCTACATGGCCTTTCTCCTGGTAGGTTTCCTGATGTTGACAACAGTGATTTGTGCCTCTCAATGTGTGTTGAAATAGCCACTTGTAGTCTCTATTGGATGCATATGTAACAGGGTGGAAACTGAAGAATACATTTGGGAGGTCAAGAACAGAGTGGAACGGATATTTCTAATAGAAGGTGCCTGAAGAAGGTGGTTTATGGCAGTTTTTCAAAAGCTGAAGAAAAAAAAAACCTTCTGTGCTCCCCTCCATACTTAGCTGAAGCACGATACTGGTCCAGCGATGTGCACGAGAGCCCTGGTTCTACCGGGTCTCTCGATCCTGACTGGCTCCCACTGCTGTCAATCACAGCCAGTGAGGAGGGAGCGGGGTCAGGACTGAGCCCACTCTCCTGTGTCTCATGGACACAGAGAGCAGGGTTTGTGAGTGAGCACGCATCAGTGCCCCCATAGCAAGTAGCTTGCTATGCGGGCACTGCTCAGGAGGGAGGAGCCAGAAGCACCGGCAGGGTACCCTAGAAGAGGAGAGTCAGCTCTTCTCTGTGCAAAACTACTGCAAAGAGCAAGTGAGTATGACATGTTTGTTTTTTTTTTTAAAAATAAAAAATTAGCATTTAGTATCACTTTAATGAAAGCCGCAGTTTTAAAAAATATTAAAAATGACTTGAAATGACATCAACTTGGTAAAGCTTACAGTGTTTCAGTAATTGACTTTACACATACTTTAAAGCTGAACTCCAGGCAAACAGCTAAATAACTAAAATAGTTTTAGTTGTCGAACATAAGAGGGCTGGGTACCCCCCAGGGCCAATACTAGTAAGATAACTTGGGCTGGTTAGCCATGAGTGCAGGCACTTCAACATTCAAACATCTATCCAAGTTAGACCTGCAGTTAGCGAGACATGGTGGGTGTTGCATGTAGATGCCTGCTTCTCATTCAGATCTACAATCGCAGAACCAAAACAGAGGGAAATCTTCCATCACCAACATCCTTTGCAGCTGTGGAAGTTGTAGAAAGTTGTGTTACAAACCTTGTCCTTTAGGAATGCCCAACATTATTGATGCCTACAATTTAATGTGGTAGCATGGAACATTTTGCACAATACACTTACTTTAGCCCACTGTCCTTACCATGAAAGGACCACTAGGTGTTGTTTGCCCCACAGGCCCAGGGAGTATAGTACTTGTGCATTTTTTTCCTTTATTTTCACCTGGTGATCTTGGAAGTAACACAATTCCTGTCCCAGTATGACAATGCTCACTAACCATACTGTAACTATGGAGGAGCAGTGTTATCACTCTAGGACAAGAAGTGTTTTAGGACTACAGAACACCTGGTCCTCTCCTTCATAACATGGGGAATTGCGTTCTGTAGTCCACAGAGATAGCTAAGAACAAAGTAACTGAGTTCAGCACAGAGAGCACGGGAAGTTATCAACTCACAGGATTTTTTATAGGATCAATTTGTAACAGGGTGTTAATAAAGAAGGGGGGCTGGATGCCATATTTTGCCATAGAGTGAAGCAGGAGTACCAATAGGTCTGTGTGTATGTACAGAAGAACCACCTTTGACCTGCGTAAGCTATTCTGAGGAAACTGATCTCTCCCTTGGGAATGGTGCCTGTGTTAAAGTATGTTGAGAAGTTGTATGAATTGAGGCTTGGGCCATTTACTATTGAGCAAACTCCGGCACCACCATTGTGGTGTGATGTATCCCAGCCACTAGTCTGAACGCGGCTTCACCTGCACTTGTATATTTACCAGACTAAAGTAGAAAAAGTAAGAAAAGTTCAATGTAAAGCCGGCCATAGACAGTGCAATGTTCTTTCGCTTGATTCCCTCATCTACACAGACAGTGTTGATGGGGGAACACCTCCCGCAGAGATATTGTGTTCTCCTAGCGGGGGGGGGGGGGGGGAGCAATCCATGCCAGGAGAATACAGTGATTATTGCTATTGGCTATAATAGCAATAATCTCAAGTAAAATCCGACAGGCTGGTTGTACCTAAATTGATCAATCTGAACTGGCCAAGATTCAAACCATCTATGGCCAGCTTTTGTGTTCACATACACTTTAAATTTATACCAACATTATAAAAAAGTGAGCTTTTATCACAAGCATCTGAAGAAGCATGCTGTAAAATTGTTGTCATCCAAGGCCATTAAATCAGTTGTGTAAAGCCTTTTCTAAATACATGATTGCTTGATTGCAAGCTGAGAATTGCGTATAATCCTCCACCACGAACCAGCAGGATAGGAATGTATACTTTATGAAGTAATCAGAGAAATTTAGATAAAAATGCCAGGTAAAAGCTGGGTGGAAAAAGAAGGGATATTGCTTTTGACAACCAATCTGTTTCTGAATACATTTCAAATGCAGGTTGGAAACGTATGTTTCTTCTCTTTATAGTAGGATTCTGATCAAGAATGTGTTGAGAAAGAATCAACTTCACATTGGATTTATTCCAAGCTATGCACTGTAAAGAGTACATTACACAGATGTCATCAGATCTTTCAGGTTAATTAAACCATGCCTATTAATGTTAGTTTTGACTGCTTTTGTTTTTCTGTTCAAGCTTTTTCTCAAAAGCAACTAGGCTGTGTCAAGTGAGACACAGTACATATCCCATTGTCCAAGAAAACAATACCAGGGTATATATATTTGGGATTTAGCCATTAGCCAAGTTCAAATGTACTCAGGACAGGATGAGTGATTGCAGTACACACCTTAATTTCATATTTATCAGCGTTTCTGATGTAATAAGCCTGAACTATTTTGTAATTCTCTTTTTTTAAAACAGGCTTTTGCCTGTCTTCGTCTTGTAAATGGGACTGCTATATTGAATTCCTTTCATAGTTATATAGTTAGTCTGGCTTAAAAAAGACAAAAGTCCAATCAGTTCAACCATTAAAAAAAAAATAAAAAAGTTATAATACTTTACCCACAGTTGATCCAGAGGAAGGTAAAACAAACAGCAAAGCATGATCCAATTTGCTCCTGCAGCGAAAATAAATTCCCCCGAGAGGCAATCAGATATTCCCTGGCTCAACTTTACCTATAAATGTTAGTATCCAGTTATATTCTGTGTATCTAACAATTCAGGCCTTTTTTAAAGCAATCCACTGAGCTGGCCAGAACCAACTCTTGAGGGTGTCTATTGCACATTTTTACAGCTCTCACTGTGAAGATACCTTTCCGTGTTTGGAGATTAAATTTCTTTTCCTCCAGATATAAAGAGTGCCCCCTTGTCCTCTGTGATGACCTCAGGGTGAATAGCTCTACACCGAGTTCACTATATGAACCACTGATGTATTTATACATGTTGATCATATCCCCCCTTAATCTCCTCTTCTCAAGAGAGAATAAATTCAGTTCCTCTAATCTTTCCTCATAGCTGAGCTCCTCCATGCCTCTTATCAGTTTGGTTGCCCTTCTCTGTACTTTCTCCAGTTCCCCAGTGTTGGTGCCCAAAACTGAACTGCATATTCCAGATGAGGTCTTACTAGTGATTTGTACCGGGGTAATATGATATCCCTCTCTCTGGAGTCTATACCTCTTTTATTCCAAGAGAGGATTTTGCTCGCTTTAGAAACCGCAGCTTGGCATTGCATGCCATTATTAAGCTTGTGATCTACCAGAACACCCAGATCCTCCCCCACCATTGATTCCCCCAGTTGTACTCCCCCCTAATATGTATGATGCATGCATATTCTTAGCCCCCAAGTGCATAACCTTACATTTATCAACATTAAACCTCATTTGCCACATAGTTGCCAAATTTAACAGTACATTGAGGTCGGCCTGTAAGTTGAAGACATTCTGTAAGGACGTTATTCCACTGCACAGCTTGGTGTCATCTGCAAAGACTGAAATGGGATTTTTAATCCCTGACCCTATATCATTTATAAATATATTAAAAAGTAACGGTCCCAACCCTGAACCTTGGGGTACACCACTGACAACCCTAGACCATTCAGAGTATGAATCATTAACCACTACTCTCTGAATACGATCTTTTAGCCAGTTTTCTATCCATTTACATACAGATTTTTCCAAGCCCATAGACTTTACCTTACACATTACCCGTGTGTGGGGAACTGTGTCAAACGCTTTTGCAAAATAAAAGTATACCACGTCCCCACCACCCCTCTGTCCAAAGTTTTGCTCACCTCCTCATAAAAAGAAATCAGATTTGTTTGACAACTTCTGTCTTTCATGAATCCATGCTGTCTGTTGCCTAAAATATTTGTTTCCAGCAAGAACTCATCTATGTGGTCTTTTATTAAACTGTCCAGTATCTTCCCAACTATAGAGGTTAAACTAACATGTCTGTGATTACTTGGTAAACATTTTGACCCCTTTTTAAATATTGGCACCACATTGGCCTTATGCCAATCCAGTGGTACTATGCCAGTCATTAAAGAGTCCCTAAAAATTAGAAATAATGGCTCTGAAATGACAGAGCTCAATTCTTTAAGGACCCGTGGGTGTATGCCATCTGGTCCAGGTGCTTTATTCACCTTTATTCTGTCCAAATATTTTTGGATCATACCAGTTCTGAGCCAATGTGGATTATCTGGAGCTGTATCAATACCATGCCCATTATGGACAAGAGCTCCCCCATGCTAGTTTGTATACAAAGAGCTGAAGAAGGTATTTATTAAATTTGCCTTCTCTTTGTCCCCAGTCACCCACTCTAGATTATTTTGTAAAGGGCCCTAAGAGACAATTAAAACAAAGGATTGTTCAATTAGGCAATGTAAATTGTAATGGCTGTACAAAATGCTGTGATGTACATAGTCACTGCAGTATACATTATGGCAGCTTATGCTGCCCATAAACAGTTCAATAAAAGCCAACACTTCTCAGCACTTTGCAGTTTTTTGGCGCTTCCTAAACTCCTTAAAGGATAAGTTCACCTTTTAGGCAAAAATAATAAATGCACATTTTTTTTGCAGGTAAAAAAATGTGCATTTATTATTTTTGTCTACAGGAGCCTGGAAAGCATTGCACTAGCGATCAGTAGATCTCCTGCAGATCTGTCAAAATATCTGCTTGCCGTACGGGATGTACAGCCAAGCACATTTTCTTTCAGGACGCTTCAATGAACTACCATGGTGCCGTGGTAGTTCATTGAGAACTACAAGCTGACAGCTGCTAAGGCTGCCATGACTTGCAGTTCATTCATTCACAGAAGTCTGTGAATGAATGATGCGGCTGTGTGAGCGGAGCCCCGCACGGCCACGCTGTTTTCAGATTTGACAGAGAGTACAGGAAGACTTCTCCCCATACTATCTCTCATGGGGGGGGGTGGCAGGCGGCAGGCGGTGGCTGCGGCTATGGGAACATGTTACATGTTCCACCCTAAAAACAGGTGCAACATGTTCTCAAAGGTGAACATATCCTTTAACATGGACCTAGTATTGGATTTATTTCTTCATGTTAAATCCCAGTTGCAGATTTTTTTTTCTTTTAAAAATAAGTAGCCAAGCTGTTGTATACAATAAAAAAACAGCTTTTGCTACAATACTCGCCTTTTTCCCGGCACTGCCCCTGAGGATTCACCAGCTGAATGCTTGTAGAATGTGTGGGCCCAGAAGGGGAGGTTTTGGACAAGCAGCCTGGCCATCTAAGCAGCGATCTCTCACTGGATAGAGATAGGTGAGTAAAGTTGGGTACCCACTGTCTGTTTTTTTTTTTAATTCTGCCAGCATCTACACATTTCTGTATCCACACAAGCAAGGTGGCTTCAGGAATCTCCTCTGCTGTGATACTTTTTGATATCGCAGACTCCTCCCCTATCAGAATACTCTGACTCTGATCAGTGCAGCAGCCTATTGGCTGCATATAACAGTCGGCCTCTGTAAACCGAATGGGTTACACACAAATCAAAATTTGTCTGGTCCCTGCTGATCTGGCTGAATTTCCATCCATGTGTACCCAGCTTTACATTGGGTGGAAAGGCTTGGGGACAGTGGTGGGGGAGGGGGGAGTATGGAGAACTGATCTCAGTGTAGCTACACCAAAACAGAAAAGATTTTATACTCTTGGAAGTATATTTGTAAATGTCAAGAATTTACTCATGCAGACTTGTTAACTTGTTATCAGCAATACAAAGTAAACTTTAAAAGCAATAATGACCAACACAGAGATTTTACCACTCAGGGCAGACGTGTCCTGCCACATGTGACATGCAAATCTTAGGCAATTCCTTTTCAAATACTTGTACACATGATGAGAATATCGCACAAATGATCGTCCATTTTCTTACTTTTTTTTGTATGCTAGTCTTATGTCGAAAAGGAAGAGGTCACTAAAGTTACTAAAATTCTCATAAGACGGAATACGATGTCCCACGACAATGTAATGTATTGTATTGTATTGCATTGTAATGTTTTCTGTCGTTTCCAAGCATGTTTGGTCTTGGTCACTTGATTTTTTATGGATGAATGCTGTACTGATTAAATGGAAATCATTCACTCTGCTATCGTAGAAGAAAATGTTTTGTGCTTGTTACTTCGGATAATTTTGCTTGAACTGTCATGCATGGCTCTCGCAAGCTGTGTACTAACGATCATATTATCATACGATTGCTCCGAAAGTGGTATTTGTCATCCGATTTTCTCATCATGTGTAACAGGCAGTAGGAAGCCAGTTGGATTATGAGGTAGGGGTAAAATGTGTGTTCTATAGGTTCTCTGGCTCACTATGAAAAAATGGTTCTGATAGGACCGGTAAGCAGGAAAAACCAAAAGGACCTCACACAATTCCCCAGCACTGTTGCAAGGCATTTATTTTTTTCAAGGTTATGGGTGTTATTGGTTGAGGGTCTCAAAACTGGTACATCATTAAAGGTGTCTCTGTTCGCCACTCACTAGATATATTTTTATTGGGGGTAGGGAGATTTATGGTGGTTTGAGGCAGGGGTGGACTGACAACTCATGGGGCCCCCAGGCTATAGGGGATCATGGGGCCCCTGTGTCCTCGCCCACACCCAAAAAAGCCTATGAAAAAGCCAGTGAAAGGTACCAGGGTCATCTCATGGGGCCCCCTACTGAGCCTGGGCCCCCGAGCAGTGCCCGAGTGCTTCAATGGTCAGTCCGCCCCTGGTTTGAGGTAAGTAGTGAGGGTATTGAATCCTGTTCAATCCTGTTCATCGATAGCAGCCATTGTGACTGCTGATATGTACCTAGGAGCAATATTATGGTAAAACAATGACCATTTTATCAACTTTCCCTAGCACTTATCATTCCATCCTTTCAAAGTCTTCGAAGTCAGCAAACAAAGCTTTCCCCTGTTATGTTTTGGCCTCTTGCAAAGAAACTTTCCATTTCCATGCATCACAGAAAATCATTTTTACATTGGCAGACTTTTCCTTTTGGTGAACTTATATTGTTTTTGGCTTTCTTTTCATTTTTTTGCTCATGGGCATCTTTTGAATGCTTTTGAGGGTCTACTTGATTGAGGGTTGATCAAGATATAACTAAGGGCCATAATCAATACTTTAAGCCCCACACTTTAGTTGAATTGTGGTCAGACTATGAACATTTCACTCTTCTACAAATTGTTTTACAAATTCTTAACAAGCGGTTGACATTTTGCAGTTTAAATTATACCCTTTATTGGCTTATTACCGTATTTTGCGCTCCATAAGACGCACCTGACCATAGGATGCACCTAGGTTTTAGAGGAGGAAAACAAGAAAAAAAATATTCTGAACCAATGGACTGCAGACATAGTACAGGAAATGACCAGAGATTAAGGACATAGTACAGGAGATGACCAGAGACTGCAGACATACTACAGGAGATGACCAGAGACTGCAGATGAACTACAGGAGATGACCAGAGACTACAGACACAGTACAGGAGATGACCAGAGACTGCAGACATAGTACAGGGGATGACCAGAGACTGTGGACATAGTACAGGGGATGACCAGAGACTGCAGACACAGTACAGGAGATGACCAGAGACTGCGGACACAGTACAGGAGATGACCAGAGACTGCGGACACAGTACAGGAGATGACCAGAGACTGCGGACATAGTACAGGGGATGACCAGAGCCTGCAGACATAGTACAGGGGATGACCAGAGACTGCGGGCATAGTACAGGAGATGACCAAACACTGCAGACCTTTGGGGAGCAGAGGAGGGGGGGAGCGGGTACCCAAATTTGACAGGTCAACGATCCCACTTCTGCGGAGCTGTCCTCCCTCCCTGTCTTCTGGGACATGTGACAGGTCCCAGGAGACCGCCAGACCATTCACAAAGCACAGTGCTTCTCGCTCATGTGCAGTGGGCACCCGGCTGTGAAGCCGAGTGCCCACACTAAAGATGCCAGCCTCGGGAAAGAAGACAGTGAGGACAGCGCTGGACTGAGGAACAGGTAGGACCGAGATGAACAGAAGAGCCGAGCAGCCGGCATGGCGGCGGTGGGGATACCAGGCCGGCCTCTGAATATTCGCTCCATAAGACGCACAGACATTTTCCCCCATTTTTTGGGGGGGGAAAAGTGTGTCTTATGGAGCGAAAAATACAGTAAGTTAAAGTGGAACTTCACGGCATCTGAGCACCACAAACCAAAAAGCTGTTTAATTAATTTTTAATATTCAAATCAAACTCAACCATCCACACATATCTCCATTTTGTATTTTGCTAAGAAATTACGTTGAAAAACACCTCCTAGCATTTCTGGCCATGGCCATCTTGAGTGAAGGCAGTTGATTCATGTAGCATTTATTTCCTGGAATCTGTCTGCTCTTAGCCCAGGCATGCAGGCAGGAAGGTGTGCTTACCTAACAAAAAACACTCCTTCCCTGCTGAAAACTCTTGGGATGTGTGCCATCATTTGCCTAGTCATATAAACCAGGATCTAACTAAAGATATGAAAACAAAAAAGGTTTAAAACAAGTAAATACAATATACTTTCCTATCTCTTACCAATACTAGCAGCATTAGGATTAACAATAGTCAGTGTTGACTGACAAGAGTGAAGTTCCATTTTAATACAGATGCAAGTCTTCAGGACCTTCCTTATGTTCACTCTGCTATGAATTAGGAGCCTAAGGAAGCTCCTGAAAACTGGTATTTTTATTTTAAGTATGCCAAAAAGAGTATCACCTAAGCTACACACTGTCAGAATTAATTGAGGGTTAACCACTTGCCCTCCAGAGGATTTACCCCCCTTCCTGACCAGGCCACTTTTTGCGATACAGCGCTGCGTTACTGTTTTTTGGAAAACTCTTTTTATTCATTTTAATTTAGCATTGAAGAAGTATAAAAATACAGCAACCGACCCACTATTGTGCTCCAGTTATAGACCTGTTTCTCTTTTGAACTGTAACATTAAGCTCTTTAAAAAAATCCTGGCTATGCGCTTGAACACTCTATTGCCACGTGTCATTGAACCTGATCAAGTGGGTTTTATACAGACGAGAGAATCAAGGGAGAACACTATCCGCACTCTGAATGTTATTGAGAAGGCTAAGAGATCCCATGACGCTGAAAAGGCGTTATACATCTATTCTCCGGTGTGCGGCTGACCCTTCTTTCTACTGCATCGTGTGTGGTGGCGAGCCAGAGCTTGCACCTGTTGTGGATTGATCTGGATTGTTTGCCTGAGCGGTATACCTTTGTTCTTTTGACTACACCAATTCTACACTGGTCTCAGCCTTACTGTATACACTAACCCTACAGCTACTGTACGAGGGAATGGCCTGGACTCTGACCTCTTCCCAGTCTCGAATGGCACCAGACAGGGCTGCCCCTTGTCACCCCTGCTATTTGTTCTCACTCTAGAGCCTTTGCTTCATCGCATCAACTCCAACCCAAACATTACTGGAGTACAGGCGGGTGCATTTCAACACAAAGTGGTGGCCTATGCTGACAACCTCTTGTTCTCTAATGCTAACCTCCTGACCTCCTTGCCCTCTCTGTTACACGAGCTGAAGCATATGGGGCTCTCTCCAAGTTTAAAGTTAATCTCCAAAAGTCGGAAGCCTTGAATGTCTCCATACCGGAGTGCACACTGGCCAGTCTTCGTCGCTCCTTCCCCTTTAAGTGGACCAGTCGTTCCCTTCAATATCTCGAGACGAAAATTCCCTCCAATCTGAATGATGTTTTCCTCCTGAATTTTCAACCTTTCCTGAATACATTATCAGCAGACCTCCAGAAATGGGGAAGCCTTGCTGTTTCCTGGTTTGGTCGTTGTAACATAATTAAGATGAACGCCATGCCCAGACTCCTGTACTAATTACAGACTTTACTGATTAAGATACCCCAGAGCTTCTTTCGCACTGTGCGTGCTGCATTCACATGGTTCATATGGCAAGGGGAATATCCACGTATAGGTTGGGCCATACTGTTAAGACCAAATCTTAATGGTGGCATTGGCTACCTGGATCCTGCCCTGTATTGTATATCTGTATAAATGACAAGAGTGGTAGATGGTGCAGTGGTGCAGACATGACAAAATGAAACTCTGGGTTGGACTGGAATGGGAGATGGCTCAGGCCCCGCTAGCAGGATTGCCTTGGGTGGCAAAGATGCATACTGCCTACTTGGCCTCGCACTAGGTCATTGGCCCTACATTGGCAGAGATGGACAGATTCTTTTGATTATTTTCCCTATCTAGCTTTCCTTCGCCTATGACACCAGTCATTGGTCACGCAGGCTTTCCTCCGGGCCTTACGGACCCAAAGTTTTTATTGCAGTCCTCGACAAGGCTATTACGTGCCTCACACTTTCTTTGACCTTCTAACTGGATCCCTACTTAAACACTACTAGACAGACAAGCGCCTATAGCTCTGGACCATTGGAGAGCCCTTCAGCTTTCACACTTTTTAGGCTCCATGCCTAAGCCGGCGCTCTTCTCTTGGCAACTTCACCCCTTTGAGGAGCTCTCTCTGCAGGAAGCCCCTACCCGAGGTACCCTTTCATCCTGCTATAAAACTCTGTTAGACCTCCATGCAACTGCCTTTAGCGAAATGGGAAAGGGATCTGCGGATGAGTTTTACTGAACCCCAGAAAGAACTCATCCTCTTCTCTGTGCAAAAATCTTCTCTTTGCAGCAAATATCAAGATTGCTCTTATAAAATTATTGCCCGCTGGTATAGGACCCCTTCGGTTCTCGCCAAACTCTTTCCCAATCAATCGGACTGTTGCTGGAGATGTGAACAACACCCGGGCACTATCCTCCATACCTTCTCGTAATACCCTAAACTACAGTCCTTCTGGAAACCAGTGCTCCAACTCATACACAAATTCACAGACATATTCTTTAATGGAATGCAAAATTGAAAATTCTGGTATGATCAGTCCCTAAGAACTTGTTCTGCTGTGGTCTTTGCTCTTTCCTGACTCTCTAGTTTTGACTCTGCAGACACTGTATGAGAGGCATGTAAGGTGTTTTCTGTATGAACGGATGGCTCAGTATTTACTTTTAGGATGTTACACAGTTGTTTTATTTATTATATATGGTTGGTGAAGCCGCTTTTTCATGGCATTTCATTGTTACTGTCGCATACTACCAAATAAAATAAAAAAATGCAGCAACCGGCACAGCCAGTAAAAGTAAAATAAAACAACAAAATTACAAAAGTATCCAACCCCCCGCCCCCCATCCCAACAATAGTGCAATACCTTCATTTAAACAGAGTCAAAGTGTAGGTGCCCCAACCATACAAAATCTTCACATACAACATACCCAGAGAACCACAGGCAAGGTAATATTAGACAATCTATATATATGAGCTAATTTTCAACAGATATCAAGAACCAACATAGTAGCAGGCACATCTGCAAACCCCCCTAAATGTTAATGCTAGGGTAGAGGAGGCAGAAACCCAACAATGCCAGACCTTATCAGTAGAGGAGGCAGAAACCCAACAATGCCAGACCTTATCAAACTTTTTGGGTGAACCCCTGCTCAAGTAGGTTGCCTTATATAATGGTAACATCTTATTAATCAAGCATTTCCAATATGAGATAGTGGGAGCTGCAGGTCTCTTCCAATGGAGCAAAATAGCCTTACAAGCACAAAACAGGGTCACTGAGAGGAGGGTTCGCTGTGCGTACAAAGGTGCCAACTCCTCCACCAGTCCAAGAAGGCACACCGATACAGGTTGCGGAATTTGCAATGTTGTGAGATCAACCAGAAACTGGACCACCCCACTCCAAAAGTCTTGAATCTTTGAGCAGGACCACAAAATATGATCAAAGTCCGCCAAGGAAGATGTACAGCAACAGCATTCTGCCGAATCTGACGCATATATACGTGCCAGCCTAGCAGGTGTGTAGTATATTCTATGCACCAGGTTAAATTGGATGATTCGATCTCTGGCCAATACCAGGTTGTGGAAAGGATAGCCCCACATGTAATCCCAGTCATTCCCCTGCAGATCTGGGACCATGGAGATCCATTGCGTCTGACATTTCTCTAAAGACTTAGGTCTGGTAACAAAAAGCTCTTTATATACCAGATAAGGTTTTCTTAAGAGTATCAGAGCTAAGCAACTGCTCCAGCTCTGAGGATCTGGCAACTAGAGTTGTACCCTCACACTGCGCTACAAAAGCATGACGGAGTTGAAGGTATCTAAAAAAATACCAGTTAGAGAGATGAAACCTGAGTTTAAGTTTGTCAAAAGGTAAGAAGCATATCGGTCTCCAGTATATCCCTCAATTGCTTAATCCCCTTAATAGCCCAGACTGCAGGATCAGGAATGGTGTTGAAATGCGGTAGGCGGGGATTAAACCATAGGAGGCAAGGGAGTATCCCATCCTATCTGGTTGAATAAGATGATTAACCCTATCCCACGCACGCAAGGTGACTTTCATAGAGCCTGTTATGGGGGCCAAAACCTGGGAACCTCTGAAGAGCAAATTGTCTATCCCCTCATACGAGCCCATTAATGCAGCCTCCAGGACATTAGCCACATCTTCCTTATCTCTCAGGAGCCAACAGCGGGCAAAGACCATCTGACTTGCAAGGAAATATTTATATAAATCAGGTAATGCAAGACCACCCTGTCCCAAAGGCTCTTGAAGTGCCCAGATTCCCAACCATGGATGAGAGACCATATAAATATACTAAAATGACCTTCAATTTTCCCATAGTAGGAGCGAGGGACCCAAACTGGAGCGTTAAGTAAAAAATAAAGGAAAACAGGCACGATTTTCATTTTAAGCAGAGGCAGGTGTTTCCAAGCCCTCTAGCCTCCTACTCACTGTTGCAACACAAAGTAGCAGATTAAGATAAAAAAAATCAGTCACCTTTGAAGAAATAAGTATTCCCAGATAAGTTATCTTAGACACCCAAGTAATAGGAATCCGAGGGTCCATCCCAGCGCGGACATCATCATCTAAGTGTAATACACTGGACTTTGACCAATTGACTTTAAGACCTGAATATGTGTTAAAGGTAGTTAAAATCTGGAAGACAGATTGCAAGGAGGGCCCAGGGTCATTTAAAAAGAGTAGGAGATCGTCTGCATATAGCACCATACACTCCCGGATACCCCCCACTTCCAATGCATTTACCTCTGGAGATGTCCGTAAGGCAATAACTTTTGGCTCCATCATCAGTGCAAAAAGGGATGGGAACACCGGACATCCTTGCCTAGTACCCCTATTCACAGGAAAAACAGGTGAGATCCCATTACCAATCTAAAGTGCAGCCGTGGGGTGATTGTATAACAGAGAAATCCATGAGAGGAATTTAGGCCCAAAATCCATATGGCACAGGACAGAGAGCATATAATGCCAATCCACAGAGTCAAAGGCCTTCTCCATGTCCAATGACACCACTACCTGTGCACCACGATTAGCAAGGTCAATCTGCAAATGTGTAAATAACCTTCTCAGATTAGTATTCGTTGATTTAGTAGGAATAAACCCAGTTTATGTCTATATCCACTAAATCAGTGATGATGACCCAGAAAAGCCTCGTGGCTAATATCTTGATCAAAATTTTAAGATCCATATTAATTAGCACAATCAGTCTGTAAGAGGAGCATTCCATAGGGTCCTTACTCGGTTTAGGTAAAAAGACCACATGAGCTTCGAACATGGAGGCAGGTAAAACAGAGTTATCCAGACAGTAATGGTACAGAGAGTGTAACCGCCCGATATATATATCCTATCCGCTCGATATAATGCCTGTACCATTCAGCTGTAAACCTGGCTGGTCCCGGCGATTTATGAGGTGGGAAGGAGCGGATAGCCATTTCAACTTCTTCTACTGTAATGTCCCCATTCAGGAGCTCGGCCATAGGGATAGGCAGATCTTTCAGAAAGCCCTCCAGCGCTTCATCATCATGCGCCGGAATGGGGGCATATAATGTGCTATAGTAGTTAACAAACGTATCTAAAATGATCGCAGGACCAGTAGTTAATTCAGTTCTAATACAAGGGATATTTGTCTGGACCCTCTGCTCTGCCACCAACATGGCGAAAGGCTTACCATTTTTTTTACCCTGCACGAAAAATACTTCCGATTGCCTGGACCAGGATGTTTGAGTAAGTTCACTCAAGTGGAGAGCTAATAGGAGTCTGGTCTCCAGTAATTTCGCTAATGTGCGGTCACGCAACACTGCACCCAAATGAAATTTATGTCCTCTTTTTTCCACAAAAAGAGTTTTTTTCGGTGGTATTTGATCGCCTCTGCGTTTTAAATTTTTTGAGCTATGAACAAAAAAATACAAACAATTTTGAAAAAAGGTATATATTTTTGACGTTTTGCTATAAAACATATCTAGTAAAAAAATTTTAAAAACAAATTTCGTCATAAATTTAGGCCAAAATCTTTCTGCTACATGTCTTTGCTAAAAAAAAAATCCCAATACGTGTAAATTAATTGGTTTATGTGAAAGTTATAGCTTCTAGAAATGGCGGTATATATACTGTCATTTTTTTTTTATACTAGTAATGGCAGCGATCAGCGACTTATAGCGGGACTGCGGCAGGTATTCTTACACTGGGAAGGAACTGACTAACTGCCACTGACATTCCAATGACACTAATACAGTAATCAGTGCTAATGAAAAGCACTGACACTGTACTAATGACACTGGGCAGGAAGGAGTTAACATCTGGGGCGATCAAAGGGTTAACTGTGTGCTGTTTTACTGTGTGTGCTGTGTTGTGTTTTACTAGGGAAACATGCTGCTTTGTATTGCTTTGCTATGCAGAGCAATACAAAGCAGCATGTTGGTGCTGACAGGGGAGAGATCTGAGTTGTTTACATACAGACCTCTCCCCTTTTACTGTTCTTCGGTGATCGCTGGGTGCCGGTGGGGAATTTCGTGGACCCAGTGATTCACCAGGGTAGCGAAAATGTATAAATACGTTATTTTGCTTAGCCCTGCCACCCTGTACCAGTAGTTCTGCTATTGGGCTGCAGGGAACCAGTGAATATGGTACAGGAATCCACCACTAGCAAGCAGTAGAAATGCTTTATAACAAGCCCTCACTGACATTTATAGCTGTAGGCACCATGGAGTAATCTATCATCAAATATTTTTTCTTGCATATTTGGTCCATGTATGCACCTTACAAATCATATATGAATTTGTCTTCTGATGTTTTGATTATGTTATGTTTTGATTCTGATATTGCATTTGTATTAGTAGAATTTGGTATTTACCTTAAAGTTTTGTATTGATCTCAAACAATTTTATTAGGAAGTACTGTATATTTGTCAAAATAATTCCTATCTATGTTATGCAGGAGAGCAGAAGGGCTTCTGTAATTGTGTATGAAGTACAGTGTGTGTTATCACCTTACGACTAGAAGTGTGAACCTGGCAAGATCACCAGGTTAAAATACAGAAACAAATCCTGTACACTTTAAGGTGGTTCTAAGCCCTTACATATACCCAGTGAAGTGACTGGCTCAGGTGATACACAGAGATAAAACAAATCCTCCTGCAAAAGTTGTACTTGTTTATCTGCCGTCTTCTCTTCTCTACATCCATTCAAAGTCCAGAATTTATAAACAGGGCTGAAAGCTAAATTACACACTGCAGAGCTCCACAGGAGAGCTCTGAAAGCTGATTGGAGGAATGAGACAAACCCCTTTCACACAGCTCACAGGAACAGAGCTGAGCTTGTCAATCTGCTGGAGGTCCCTCCCCATCACCATTTTTATTTTGGTGTCAGGAAATTGCCCCAGAAGTGATTCATGCGCAGAGCAGAGGAACAAAGCAGCAGACAGAAATGACACTTAGTGCTCTTAATTCAAACAAGTACATGCTATAGAGCGATATGCTTTGTTCATATTTCATGTCAGAGGTTTACAACCACTTTATGCCAGGCCAGAATAATCCTAGACTACATTAAAGTGTATATAAACCCTAACAATGAACTTTGTCCTTTTATCTGTTAAACATACCATTGAAAGCATTATATATTTGAAAAGTTCAATAAAATACCAGAAATCTTGTGAGCTGAACATTTCATGTGCTCTCTGCCTGTGTTGACAGTTATCAATTACATTGTTCTTAGCTTTCTCAAAGGATTACAAAACTATTCCCCTCTATGTTATAGAGCAGAGGTCTCCAAACTGCGGTCTGGGGGCTGAATGTTGCCCTTTGCTTGCCTTTATCTGGTCCTTGGGGCACTATTCCTCCGACTGATACAAGACACTATTCTGTCAACTGACACCAACAATGGGGCACCATTTCTCCCATTGACACCACCTATGGGGCACCATTTCTCCAAATGATACCAACGATGATGCACTATTCCTCCACCTAATACCAAATGTGATGTTTACTCCCACTGATGCCACAGTCTGGCCCTCCTAAAGTCTCAAGGACAAAAAACTGGCCCTTTGTTTAGAAATTTTGGAGACCCCTGTTATAGAGTAAAGGGATAGGGGTGGTCCGTAGTCTGATCTTATTTCTGTTGTTCTGATACAGAAGGGTGAGTGAGTGTTGTTATCCTAAGACTGGATGTTTGCTACTGGCAGATTCACTAGGTGAAAATAATTAATGCAGGTATCACATTTTGGAACCAGTACGCTGCAATACTATACATTTTTGTTTTTTGGGATAACATTTGCTGTATAGGAAAGTTGCAGTATAGCACAGAGCTCAAAGTAAAGCCTAAATATGTAATGAACAAGTACCCCGTGTACAGATATAATTACAAGCTATACACAGATATATGTTTTTAAAGCATTAACAGTCTCTGATAAGACTATTTACATTGAGCTGATAACATTCAGGTCTATATCGACAATGCTATAAATACACAGTAATCCTTTAAAATGAATAGGTAACTTTGGGCCATTTGAGGGGGAGCAGAGACTTTGCACACTTGTCCTGAGAAGGGGTCGGTGTACAGAATGTCTGTTCTTTTGCCTATTATCATAGCACCTGGCATGTGACGTCAGGAAACTGACCTATTCTCTACTGTGCCTGCAGCTTTTACTTACCAGATTGTATTTGGAGACAAAGCCATAACATACAGTATAAGTGAGTGTTCTTGAAGATGAGCATTGTCATCATTTATCTTCTGTATCTAAGAACCATCATGAAAAGCTCATCTGGTTAGGTATAACCAAAGCTATAAAAATTTATAATGTGTTTCCAGAAACAGGACACTGGAAGAGCATTTATGTAGTCCCTGCAAAATGTTTTCCCAGGTAGTGGAGCAAAAATGAGACACCTAATTATTTTTCCTATGGATGGGCCATTGCCAGTTGGGTTTGTGGAACACTAACAGTTCTGTATTACACATATGGGAGTTTGAGCCTTAGGTAACAAGTGAGAGAAGACACTTTTTATATCTGTGTAACGTATGCTTAAAGCCATTTTTTGTGTTTGAATAGGGTAGGGACTGGTTAAAACCCATGTCAGTTTTTTTGCCAACCATGTCCCATTGAGGAGATTTCCCTTCACTTGCTCCTTAGACACAACAGAAAGCGAGAGGAAATTCCTCTAAAACGTGTAAACTTCAGACTCCTGTACAATTGTCATCCTACGTGTCCCCATTTGAAGATTGTTCCTCTATTTCTGTTCTGGTAACAAATCAAAATTTGGATTTTACCCCACTTTCACTCGAAGTGACAATGATCACTAGAAAAACTATAAATCTTGCTGCAGGGAACATTTACAGCAATAAAACTTGGTTTTATAACCCTTTCCACTAAACTAACAAAACATTGGCTTAGACATACTGAACTTCTAGACTGTTTTGGACACATTTTGCATTGACAATGTGTTTATACACTCACCGGCCACTTTATTAGCTACACCTATTCAATTGCTTGGTAATACAAATTGCTAATCAGCCAATCACATGGCAGCAACTCAATACATTTAGGCACCTAGACGTGGTGAAGGTGACTTGCTGACTTTCATATTGAGCATTAGAATGGGAAGAAAGGGGATGTAAGTGACTTTGAACATGGCATGATTGTTGGTGCCAGACAGGCTGGTCTGAGAATTTCAAAGACTGCTGATCTACTGGGATTTTTTCAGTAGATCAGCAATTTTTGAAATACTTAGACCAGCCTGTCTGGCATCAGCAACCATGCCACATTCAAAGTCATTTAAATCCCCTTTCTTCCCCATCTGATGCTTGGTTTGAACTTCAGGATGTCGCCTTCATCATGTCTAGATGCCTAAATGCATTGAGTTGCTGCCATGTGATTGACTGATTAGCAATTTGTGTTACTAAGCAATTGAACAGGTGTAGCTAATAAAGTGGCCGGTGAGTGTATATTGACTGCCCTTCATTTACTAATTTACTAATCTTCATCAGTTACTCATCAGTCAATTATCCAGCTATCATTCACACAAGTGAAATGAGAGCTCAATGATGCACAGGTGGTATATTCTCAAAGTGTCAAAATATGCAGTCCTGTTTTGAATGTTCAAGCACACATGAGGAGAGAATGATTATTGAAATGCAAATGTTCCCTTTGCTCCTTTATATGGTATGTTATATACTATGGGGGCTATCTACTAAAACTGCAGAGTGTAAAATCTTGTGCAGTTCTGCATAAAAACCCATCAGCTTTCAGGTTTTATTGCCAAAGCTTAACTGAACAAGCTGAAGTTAGAAGCTGATTGGCTACCATGCACAGCTGCACCAGATTCTGAGTGCTCCAGTTTTAGAAAATCCCCACATATTTACACACTTTTTTCCTCATATTATTTCACCATAAAAGGTCATTTTACCTAAAAATGATATTTACATTTTGAGTTCCTACATTGTGAAAAACACAACACTGAATGGAAACACACACTGGAGCACCCAAAACTCCCAGGTATACCGGCACAGGTCCAGAGTCAGAAAATACAGCAGATATTTCTACTGAATTATCCCAGGTATATAAGAAGCAAGGAGATAATTCAGCTCATCAAGCTTCACTAAAATATCTCTTAAGAATGGCTCTAAAATCTGTACCTTTAACATGTATGTAGCGCTACCCTGGCAGAGGCCACTTATAATGCTTGTTCCCAGTGGTTGCCCCGGCCTTGCAAGTCTCCCAACACCTCTGACACTCTGGGTTCAGACATATTTCAACAGCATGAAATAATAATGCAAGAGACACCTCTGTATTGGGCTCATTCAAAAGAGTAGACCACAGAATGAAGGTTTAGGAGGTACATCCCTAGTTAACACATAAACAAAAGCATAAAAGCAGAACACAGATAAAATAGAAATAACCAATTAGCAATGGTGAACCGATTATATGGTCACAAATGGTACATTGTAACTATGTACTGCAACATCAGCAGCAGGAGGGGGAACAAAAGGCTTGTTGACTTATGAGCTCCCTCTAGACCACTGGTGTCACAAGATGCAAAGAGGTCCCTTTAACTAGACATAGCAATTTGAGTCCTGAGAGGTTTAAAGTTCCTGATATGATAGTAGCTGTTGCCTTCTGCTAGCAATGGTGGGGCCCATATAGAATAGTGAGTAATGGTAATTCAATGAAGATAACAGATAGGCTGTGGTAAATGCTCAAAGCAAAGATCTCTTGGTACTAAGGTGTAAAGGTGTCTGCATGCAGTGTCTCTAGAGGGTTGTCAGAAAATGTTTGGGCATCTTCCTGTTCACCAATCCTATGGATCCTAAGATATAGCTGCATGAAGCATACCAGAAACATCTCACTGCTGAAGTTCCCAGTTCCAGAGATAGGAAGACCCCAACAGAGGCTCAGCAAACTAGTTTCAATCTATAGGGAAATAACACTTTTGGGTAGACTGGCCTTCAAATAATTGGCCTAGTAGATAGTTTAATTTACAAGTATAATAAAAATAATAAAACGTATTCAAAACACTTTCAAAGACGAAGGTGCATTGGTATCATTTTAGCATAAATAGATACTTGTATAGCATTAAAAATAAAGCTTTTATGAGTCATAATTATTATTCAGTTATACAACAACAATAGAAATACAGCATTTGCATAAATGTTTTTCACAAACGAGGCATCTTTTTACCTTGATTCTGATCTGTCTGCTTCCTTTCCCCAACATCCCTTCTCCTTTTGGTGCTTTTGTTTGGTTGCGTGCTTGTATCATTGTTTGTTGCTGGTGTGGCACACCCAATGGACAAAAGCTTAGAGTAAAATCCAAACTTATGCCGTGGAAAGGGGAAAATATATGACATCTCACTGATAACATTTGGTTTCATTTTAAATATATGATGAAGTAAGTCAGGGTTTGATGTATTTTTCTATTTACTTTGGGGATACTGGTAGAAAACGTCTAACAGAGATGCTAATTTAAAGACCAGCTTCAGTCAAAACCTTTTCTTTGTTTTATATAGAGTGGGGAATGGTTAGACATTCTGTCAAACTGTTATTTCTGTGTCACGTTCGGGTAGATTTCCATTCTCGTGCTATTCCCCCTAATATAAAGAGTCAGAAACAGCAAAAAATACTAATATTTTGTACAATGATAAAGAGTTAGAACATTTATCATATTTTTGTGTTCATTATTGCCAAGTTTTCAATTTGGACAGTTCTTTCATTTCAGTCCCTCCTGTGTCCTCCCTACGTCCCCAGGAAAGTCCTGCAAGTTGAAACCCAAGGGCAGGACTAAATCTTTCTGGCTTGAAGCTGAGCTTTAGAAAAATAGCCAACAAGTAATATTGATCAGTCACAAAACCCATAGAATTGTTATACACAAGTAAGTTAAAGGTAGAGATAGAAAGGATACCATCCAGGAACAGGGAATCCCTCAGTCTGTGAACCAAGGCCAGCTAAAGGTTATCTATCCAATCGATCTTTAATACAATAAGGCACACGGTTCCTGGTGGAATTTCATTATGCCCAAACGTATTCCCTTAAAGAGGAAAGACTGAACTGGAAACAAAGTAAGCCATCCTTCATAGGTGACAGTTATCACATTAAAATATTTTTAAGATCTGTTCACAGCTGCCCTAAAAACAGAAAAATTTGTAAGCTGCCTTTTAAATACGATGTAGGCAACTGTGATCTCTCATTGTTGTTGCTTCGTGTTTTGCCTTTCAGACAATAGGCAAGGAAACACTGTGAATTTCTATACCAGAGTTAACTTTAACACCTTTCATAACTTTGAATCTAACATTTTTCAGTACGTGATTGACAATGACCTGTTCTAATGAACTATCTGCTTCTGCCTTACCTTCTGAACAGGGAGGTAAGAAAGAAGGAGGAGGACCTAGTGCATCAAAGAGTATAAAAACATTGCAGCAAAGAAGGCCATCATCAAGAGGAGCAGATCTCCCTCTCCATTCACAAATATCATGATCATGGTGACAACGATGGAACCTGTACCTTTAAAAACAAGTCAGTAATGGAAGATTCCATATTCCCTGCCTAAAGGTACACTTAAAACATTTCTTTACTCAGTGGCTATCCCCGTACAGAACCCATATGCATCCCATGCAGGTAAACACTCTCACAGGTGTACACTTAAGTACACAAGGCCTTAGACATCCCTATGGCTAAAATATTGTGTTGAAAATCCTCTTTTATCTGAATTAATGCCTCCTAAATGTGCCATCATCAATCACTTATCTACTATATTTTGGTTAATGCTCCAATATTACTGAACAAGACTGCATCTGGCTCATAAAGAGGGCCTTGCAGATAACGAAAATATTTGTCCTGACACATATCAGGGCCACCCAGAACTAAAGAGTTTTAGAGTGTGCCAGATATAGGAGAGAATGCTATTATCAGAAGCCCTTTACCTGTAACAAGTTTGATATGCAAAAGAAATATGACTTTTAGTTCCTACTGCTGGACATATTTTGATCAATATTCAAGAACACAGCTGGCAAGACTCTTGCAACAAATTGCATTCCTTGTTGGTATTTATAGGAGGTTTTCTATTTATCTCTGAAAGAGCTAAAGTGACCGTAAGAGAGGTTCACATACTCTTGCTGTAACTTTTCAGTCTGTTATAAAAAGGTCAGTCTCACCTGCAGCATGTCATTACTTTCTCACTGTGGTATACAGCAATTATCTGAAGACAGTCTGTGTAACTCATATGGAAATCCCCTAATCGAAAGAGAAAGAGGCGAGGCTGACAAATGCTAAGAAAATGTCAAACAGTCATAAAGAAGATTAGAGAATGAAAATTTACAAAAAGAAAAAAATAGCTATTTATCTATTTTATTAATTTGAATAATGACAAAGTATTTATAGTGATTTTCAGAGAAGACCAAAACTATTACATAGATAATTATTTTACATAAAATTAAAGCATTTCAAATGCATGTTTTGGTTTTTTTTTTAATGATATCTTTATTATTATTTTTTTTAATAAATTCCATTTCAAACCAACATCATACAATACAAAAATCCATACTTAAATACCCCCATACCCTCATTTTACCCCCCTCCCATCCCCCCCACCCCCATCTCTACCCTTCCCCCAACCTCCTGTCAACTCAATCCTTCCTTCTTCTTAAACTTCCTTTATTAATCTTTCTTACTATTCCCCTTCCTTATCTTATCTTTTCCCTTTCTATTTGTCCCCACTCCTTATTTACTCCCCTACACTCCAACCACTTCTAAAAATCTATTTGATTTTATGAAAATACACCATCCTTCCCAGACCTTCTTAAATTTTTCCATTTTACCCTCATCTATATGGTATAATTCTTCCATCCTATAAAATATAATCAACTCTTTCCATCCAATCCTTTATTTTTAGGGCTTCTGTTATTTGCTAATATTTAGGGATCAGACCTTTGGCTGCATTCAAGAGATGGAACAATATCATATTTTTATATTGCTTCACCGAAAGCTCTGACCTACGAAATAGGCAAACCCACAGGTCCATCGGTACATTGACTTTTTGGATCTCTTGTATATATTGCATGATCTCTCTCCAAAACACCTGTATTTTAGGACAATCCCACCACATGTGGTACCATTGTACCTTTACTCCCACAACCTCTCCAACACTGGGGTGAAACATCTGGCCTTAATTTATGCATCATGTTAGGAGTAATATACCATCTAACCAGACATTTATCATTAATTTCCACTATATTCATATTCACTGCTCCATGTGTTAAAACAAACATTTTACTTTTTTGTTGCTCATTCAATTTTGTTCCAAACTCCGTTCCATTTCAGTTAGGATTCTATATATCCTAGAGATGGTATGTATCTGATCCAGCTTGTTTTAACCTTGGGGCATTGCCACCAAATATAACAACTGGACCCCCCTTTGCCACAACCTCTGAAACACAATGAAGAGGCCTGTGGGGTCCACTTAGCAATCTTGCTCTGAACCATATACCATTTCATGAAAGTCATATAGTTGGATTTGATTAAGGACAAATTTGTAGATATCTTGGATAAATTGTCTTCCAGTGTCTAACACTTTGAAGGTCTAAAGATCTACCAAGGTCACATTTCCACTGTAGCATGTGCAGATTTTTATCTTTGGTGGGTGTGATCAATGTGTTATATATAATGATATCCATTCCCTCACTATCACCCAGGACCTCCCTGGAGCTTCAAACAAGGTCACAGAAACCAGACGAATTTCAGATCTAAGCTCAATCCTAATAAAGTTGGCCATTTGTGAGTAGCAATATATTTCATAAGATGGCAATTTACTGTATGTTTCTATCTATGGACATCATCTCAGCACCCTCCAAGAGGTCGCCAGTATGGAGCAGATCTTTATTGGTACACCACTGAAAAAGCGGTAAACTTTGACCTGGCTGAAATTCTGGATTTCCCGATTCAAATGTTTGAATGTCCTGTATAGATTTCTGTTTCAATAGTTTTATTGTTTTAAACATAGAAAAAAGTTGTTGCAAAAAAGCCAGTTTAAGATGTTTCTAGTCAGAGGACAAAGCACACTTTTGTCAGAGCTTTCAGCCATTGGCTGACAGCACAGTTTGAGAGCTGACTGGCAGAACTTTTTCAGTCATGTCCCCTCGACAGAAGCCAGACGGATGGCCAGATGTCATCACTTACATCACCTGAGCTAAAGTTGCAGTGCAGGAAATATGAATAAAGGCACAGAGAGGTCAGGAGGATCATACTTAGCTGAACTGTCAATGCATGTTCATGTGACAGCTGGCTGACAGACAAGCCTGAGGGTTGATTGAATTGTACCTGCATGCTCTTCTGACTCTTAAATCTTTGGCTAACCTAGCCAAAGAAGCTGCCCTTTTTTCACAGAAAGCTGCTATATAGAAGTGAGTGAATGATGAAGACTCTGCTCTACCACAAATTTGTTCAGTCTACTTCATTTTTCGAAAAAGATTAAAATGCACCGTTCAGTTGTAGCACCCTCCTAGGTAGGTGCTGGCTCACTGTGTTCAGTAGAGCTGGGTGTGTTTTGTTAGGTAAATTCAGCTTACCTCACTGTAACCTGTGTGGCTATAATTAGCATGTTAGGCAAATCTAGCTGTGCTCACTATATTCAGTGTAGCTGATTAATTAGGTCTGTTCAGAGTTCACAGCTGCTGCTTGTCTGATAGCTCCCTCTACTTCCAGAGAGTGGTAGAATTCCTTGGAACATAGGTGTGGAGCTATGCAGATGGCAGTGTGGCAGCATGAATATTTATGCAGCCCTGGCCAATCCCAGGGAGCAGGGCCCTGAAGACCTCTGGGTAACAGAAGAGTGAGCTTCTGGGTTGTTTCCTGCTGAGGATCAGTCCAGCCTGGAAGTCTGCTACCCCCAGGGCAACACTGCCATGTGCTTACTGTTCGTGAGGCCTAAGGTGGGCAACCTGAGGGCCTGGATGCTGAAGCTACAGAGAGCTGACTGAGCCCTGGTTCACACTGAATCTGACTTTGAAATTGTGCGACTTCACTTGAGAATCACTGGTATTACTGTAGAAAAGGTGATGATTGGAAGTTGGAAGGTGGCAACCATCTGATCCTGAACATTCTCTGAGTACAGACTGATGTGAGAGATCTTAAAGACTCTTTAGCTGTTTCCACCCCTTCTGTGCTAAAGAGTCAGCTGTGTGTTTTACTAAAAAGAACATCGGCTGGTGTTCTGAAGAGCTTGGCCTATCTAGATCTCTGTGAAGGGACTCTGTTCTTGTTGCTCTAAAGTCCACAGTTTGCCATGTGCAAGGACTTTTGCTTCAGCTCTGCATTTAACTGTTTTTACTACAAGTCCACAGTTGTCTATATGCAAGAACTGCTTCAGCTTTATAGAAAGGAGATCACTGTCCTCAACATATACATAATTTCTGTTTTTGGAGTATCCCACTCAATTCCCTATCCAAGTTCTCCAAGAATAAAAACAACCAACAGGACATCCCTAGACTGCTTATTGAGGAAAAGAGTGACTGTGCTCACGTGTCTGGCTACGGAGCCATTCACTAGAGAAGAACTCTGCTCCTATCAGAGTGAACGCTCCACAGACTTTCCCATTCCACCTAGAAGAACCAGGTCATCACACTGGTCACACAGACTAGCATACACATGACTTTAGAGATGTGGCATTTAGCCACTCTGCTAAGAATATATCCACTAAACCAGGCATCACTAAATGGCGGACCGTGGTCTGGATGCGGACCTAGCCACTGTTTCATCCGGACCCGGTCACGCCATTTAGAAGCTGCTTCTCCCCCCCCCCTCCACTGCCGCTGTTATAACAGCAGAGTGGACAGCAGGAGACTGAACATTTCTGGAGCAAGTGTGGAATAACAGCACAGTATTGAACAGAGCGCGAGAGCGGGAGCTGTCATAACATTTCTGGATCGGATGAGGGAAGCACAGCACAGCATTGAATAGAGCACGGGAACTGATGGGGTTAACTTTTCAAGTTAACCAGCGACTGATTGGAAGCAGGGCGGTCCTAGCAGCAAATCAACTGCTGGTTAATACAAAAAGGTAACCCAGGCAGCTCCCGCGCTCTATTCAATGCTGTGCTTCCCGCATCTGATCCAGAGATGTTATGACAGCTCCCGCTCCTGTGCTCTGTTCAATACTGTGCTGTCATTCCACACTTGCTCCAGAAATGTTCTGTCTACTGCTGTCCGCTTTGCTGACAGGGGGGCAATGCTGTGGAAGGGGGATGTAAAGGGGGGCAGTGTTGTGGTGGGGGGATGTGAAGGGGCAGAGGACAATACGTACTGTGGGGTAGGGATGTGAAGTGGGGGGTGAGATTGATGTGAGGAGGGCAGAGTATACTATTGGTGGGGTGTGTGAAGGGGGCAGTGCTGTGTGTGTGTGTGTGGGGGGGGGGGGGGTTGATGTGAAAAGGGCAGAGAACAGTGATGTGAGGGGATGGGGCAGTGCTGTTGCGAGAGATGTGGGGGGGGGACAGTGCTGTCGGGAGGGATATGTAAAGGGGGGGCAGTGTTGTGGAGGGATGTGAAAGGAGCAGAGGACAGTAGTGTGTGGTGGGGGGTGACGATCTGTAGGGGGTTGAGGACTGCTGAAAATAATGGGAGTGTGTGATGTGAAGGGGGTGCAGTACACTACTGTAAAGGGGTGGGTGTGATGTGCAAGGGGCCTGAGAACACTATTGTGAAGGTGAAACTGATGTGAAGTGAGGGACTGTGACGTGTATATGGTACTAAGGACACTGAAGTATAGGGATTGTGATATACAGTAGGAGATGGCTGAAAAAAAAGATGTGGTCCGGACCTCTGTTGGAAGAAAATTTTACTGGTTGGAACTCAGGTTTTTACCTGAACATGAAACAGCCAGCCCCTCAAATGAGCAATAAAACTCTTACCTTCAAACATTTAACCCGTAAAGTTGAAATCCAGGCACTAAACATTTAATTTAAATGTATTCCTCAGTAGCCACAGAGGCAAAGTACAAGAGTTGTTTCATGGTAGAGTGCTGCATCAATATTCAAGTAAGAATGCACGTTTTTCTTGTATTTAGACAATATTTGTTTAGCCTGGATTTCAGCTTTACTCTGTCTCTTAAAACATAAAGTGGTAGTAAATTCAAAAACAAACGTATTATATTGCGGCTCGCCAATTCTTAGATGTGGTTGCTACATTTTTTCTTTCTTTTAGGCTTTTTTTTCCCTTTTTTTCGTGTAATTTTGCTACTTTTTTTACCAGACCAAGCTGTCCAGCAAAAGTGGCATTTAGAGGTTTGAAGAAACTAGTTACCATTGACAGGGGTACTTACAATGATCAGCTTTTATGCATCTATGTATAAATTTTATCCCAAAATGAAAAAAAAAACTGTTGCTGTAACTGCTTAACAAGTGTTAGCTGGAGGTCAGTTTTAACTTGTTAGTCAAATTGATCTAAATCTGCTAGTTCAAAGATGGCCATAGATGGATCAAAATTCAGCAGGAACTAGCCACATTTTGAACCATCTATTGTCTTTCCTGGTTGACAGAAGAATTTCATTTAATCTTCAGCTGCAGCATTGTTCAGTGTATTCTTGCAGCGAAGGAGTCCCTACTGTCAGTATAGAATAGGACACTGGGGAGGATTTCTTTATCCACCTTGCTCGAGTGGTTGGGGAAATCAACTCATTTTGTTTCGATCAGTCAGAAAAAACAAATCATTTATGGCCAGCCTAACACTTCCCTCTCCCTAGATTGACAAAGGTGTCTCCATTCACAGTGGAGCGCATGAACCTCTGGAACTGTGAGTGCACAGATGTTACGAATCCGCCTGGTGGTGCCTCTGGCAGCCCACTAGGCAGGATTACCCAGAGCGTGGAGTCTAAGTCCCGGTCTGCGTGTTCGCCAGGGCCCCTGATGGTGGGGATGGACTTGGAGCAGACCAGGACCAGGTCACGACCTCCGAGCAATCCCACCTGTGGTAGAGGGAACCTCTGGGGATGGATACAGGAGGAGAGCCAGATGTGAGGAGGACGGCAGGCCCAGGCAGGATGGATGGATGGAGGGATGGATGGACGGATCGTGGTCAAACTAGCCAGTTGTCACCGAGTGGGCAGCGAGGTACAGAAACGGCAGGCAGAGAATAGTCAGGTCACACGCAGGGTCAGTAAGGGAAGGTCAGTCCGCAGAGAGGTCAGAACAAGCCGGGGGTCAATATCAGGAGAAGGCAGCGTAGTCAGGGCTATCCGGGTCAATATCAGGAGAAGGCAGCATAGTCAGGACAATCCGGGTCAATATCAGGAGAAGGCAGCGTAGTCAGGGCAATCCGGGTCACTAATGGTACAGGCACAGGAACACAGGAACACAGGTACAGGAAGAGACCTTGCGGCAATTCTTTACAGCGCAGGGCATCTTTAAATACCGCGCCCTGCGCTGTCATTGCCCGCCCAGCAGGGACTCGCGGCGCCTACTGTGCATGCGCGAGTCTCCCTCAGCCGCGGCCGGCCGGGACCTAGTGCCCGTATCCCGGCGCGAGCTGACAAGACCGTGCATGCGTCGGGCGCGATGCTGCGGCGGACCCTGGCAACAGACTTCTGAAAAAGAGGAGTATGTAAAAAGTAAGAAAATAAACATGGGAGATGGGCAAGAGACCTCTGGAGGGAGGAGGTGAGAAGGATAAGCCCAGAATTTGGCTTTAAAGAAATCCAGGCAATAAACATTAAAGGAGAGGTGCAGCCAAAGCTTTTTTGGCTGTACTTCTCCTGTGGATCACAGGAGTGCAATCCATTCTACACTCCTGTGACCCGTTTTCAGCTA
Source organism: Staurois parvus (assembly GCF_062004578.1). Taxonomy (NCBI): domain Eukaryota; kingdom Metazoa; phylum Chordata; class Amphibia; order Anura; family Ranidae; genus Staurois; species Staurois parvus. The sequence goes on from NW_028318510.1 coordinate 7,202,385, forward strand.
ACAGCAGACTGGTAAGAGGAATGCAGAAGAAGGAGGGACATGTCAGCCTCTGCTGCATTCCTCTTGCCGTTGCCTGTCTCTGGAAAGTGCTCACAGCCAAGACAAGCTGCAGCTATGAATCAGCCATCTTTTTTATAGCTGTTTTCAGAATGGCTGGGGCAGGAGTGAAAGGAGGCAGATTGGAATCGAAAAATAGGGTTAGAAAGCACTTAAAACATAGGACAAAGTACTGCATGTACTTTGCCCCATAGGGAAGAGAACTACAAAAAATTATAATAATACCATTGCTTGTCCCCGGAAAGTGCTCAAAGATGAGACAAGCCGCAGCTATGAATTAGCTGTCTTATTCATAGCTGTTGTCAGCTTGGCCACTGCAGGAGGGTAGCAGGTTGGACCTCACAACTAGAGGTTAGAGGTTCCACTCTTCTTCTAGTAGCTGGTTGTTAAGTAATAGATCACCTTTAACTAGGCCCTGCCGCTTTCCCCACCACATGTGATTACAGACAGCTAGTGGTGGAAAACAGTATTAACTTTTAAATGGATCCCTGAAAATTTCTTGGTTCCCTAACTTAACCCTTTGAGGATCGTAAGATTTTGGAATGCCAAAAGAATCAATTTTTTTGTTTTTAAAGTTCGTACACTTCAGTTGCTGTAACTAAGCCATTTCATGATATAAATGGCAAAAAGCTAGATCCATTTGTTGTTTGTTGATAAGAACTAATATTTTGACTCAAACCAAAAAAAAAAGAGTTTTAAGTATTTAATCAGATGATACACGCAATTAAAAACATGGGACAAATACGTCCCTTGGTCCTCAAAGGGTTTTTAAGGCATTTTGCAATGAGGTGTGCTGTACATTGCAGACTGTTGACAGACTAAATGTAGACCAAATATTTCTGCTAAAAAGCAGAGGTTTTAAGAGGTTATATTTCATGACTTGGTGCTCCCACCGCATGCAATTTGGACTGAAATCGTACCGCATTCCTGTTCAAATTGCATGCAATTCTTTGAAGTGCGATCTGAACCCATTAATTTTGTATGGGCTCAAACGCACCGCAAAAGGTATCGGTTTCGGTATCAGGAGCATTTGTATGAGTACGACTACTTGTGCAAGGAGTTGGTAACAGCACTGATATCGGTATCAGTGCAACCCTATTATTTATGTTGTTTTTAATTGCCTTTAATATAACTTTAAGTAAATATCTTTACAGTTAAGCGTCATAGATGGCTAAAGATTCAAATGGTAATTTAAATAACAATAAAGTTACTAATGAGATATGATATATTATTTCTGAAGAAACAGGAGTTTTTCCCTTAATAGAAATGCATTGAACAATGTCAACGTACAAAGTGGAGTAAGCCATTGTTACCAATTTTAGCTTAAGTCAGATCATTGATAAGTGAATACCAATTAGCAGCTTTCGGTAACTGCACTTTGCACACCGTAGTCTACTGAGTACCTTCATTAAAGTTAAATTAAGCATTAGCTTTTTTAGCATGACATGCATGGCGACTGTGATAGTGACCTGGAACAAGGACTCATGTGACCTCATTGTATAGGGTAACTACACAGCATTTTTAAGACTGATATGAAAATAAGTGGTTTTAGCTTCTTTGGATTCAGACAGTTTATGGCGTCTAGCCACTTTTAAAAAGTTGAGTTGACAGACAATACACAGTTTAAGTCATAAAATTGCAGAGCACACTTTATATGCTGAGTCACTGCTTCTAATTACAAGGTAATAAAATAAGGGAATTACCTAGTTGATAAAGCATTTGCGATAAGGACAAGTTAATGTCACTGCACTATGATTTACAATCAGGTCACCCCATCTTTAGTGAGGCATATAGATTTTGAAGTACAGTAAGTTGCAGATTTTTATGATAGTGCCAAATACTAATATTTAGGGGTATCATTGTATGGGGCCACATTACAATCACCTTAAGTACCAATGAACATTGCAGTCAAACTGCCACACTACGTCTGCATATAAGGGGTCATGTACACTGCAGCTGATAAACTCACGTTTAGGAGCTGTTCAGCGTTTTTTTCAGCAGCCCCTGAACTCACCCTAATGTTTTCCTATGTGTCCATGTACACATCTTCATTTACAGTCGTTTACAGGCATTTGAGTTTACAGTTCTGTTTTGAACGCAGGAAACTTGCATTCAACAGTCGATTTTATCAGTGTTTCAAACGCTTGTAAACACGGAAAATCACTTTTATAAGCGTTTGCGTTTGAAATATTTTTTTAACTCTTCCAGTTCCCGATGCTGTCCAGAGCCTTTTTTCATCATGAAAAATGCATGCAAAGCATTTTCAAGTACTCAGATGGACAAAAGACTGAACACAGGATGTTCCTACCAAGCTTGTCACACATTGTAATGACCAATTCACACCTCAGACCTCCCCCACCCTTGGAAACAAAAGATATGTTAATGACCATTCACACCTCAAATTCCTCATGAAGATGCCCTGCCAGGTGGCCTTAATGACTCACTCCACCAGACACCTTTCCTACCCTTGGAAACAAAAGAAATGTTAATGAGCAACTCACACCTAAGCTAATGTCAACACATACTGCTGTCTCTGCTTCTACTCTCTATATTTCTCTGAAAGTCTGAAATAGTTAATAATTTACCACTTTTCAGTGCATTCTGGGCATTTGGGAGGTTCTCCTGTGCTTATCTTTAAAAAACGCACATGAACACAAACGCACATAAATGCGCATAAACACGTTATGCAAACTAAACAGACGTTTTTTAACCTCTGTTTTCCAGTAGTCGATTTCCATCATTCAGAAGCATCCCGTGTACATGGGGCCTAATGCTCCATTATAAACATGCAGAGTGCAATGTTCAGCGGGCAATGTTCATTGGTAATTTCTTCCCGTAGCTCTATAGAAGCACATGGTCATGTGGATAATGTGGCTGTTATGTAACAGGTAGGGGCTGTCCTCTCCTTCCCACACAACACCCAAAAGAGAGCAGGAGGGCAGTGGAATCGTTTTTGAAGACCCAGAGGAGATCAGAAGCATTTAAGCCCCTGGTATAACGTTCTCTTACCGCATAAGGAGGAACTTCCCTTTGCATGTTTCATGTCTGAATAATAACTTACCTGATCCACATAGCAACAGACCAACCCTTATGCGACCCCTCTGTTAAGTTAAACCAATAGTTATACCTATGTAGAGAAATGTTGTTATAGCTCGAACTACGTCTAAATAATGTAAAGTCACCTCTTTTGGCTGTTTAAGGTCAGGACAAAAATAAGGTACAGTGTCTTAATAAATGTGAAATGGAGAAAGAACCTTAGGCATAAAATCCTGCTTAGGCCTTATCTTTTTGTAGAGTCAACAATGGCACTTTACAAGACCAAGTTCCAAACCTTTATGTTTTTTTTTTTTGTTCAACCTAGCGGGCTGGACATAAAAAAAACAACTTACAGATACTAATACATCCTATGTTAGTGCAGTTATCTTCCTGATAAGCTATTGTGTTCTGACAGGGGGACTATCCACCCACCAGGACACACTAATCAGCGCTGGCAGTCTTTGGTTGCCAGCACTGATCGGATGCCGATGGAATGCTGGTTTTTCAGCATGCCTGTTTGACAGAGACCAATCGGGTCAAAAGTCATCCTGCCAGCCCAACCATTTTTGGCTGATTTTCAGCCCATGTGTACCTAGCTTTAATCTGTGAGTTCTTGATATACTGGTACCTCATCTACTGGAACTGTCTATGTCTTGTTTAGGTAAAAACTGGTAAAAAAAAGCTGAGTCACCCACGGATTAGATCAATTTTTTTTTCTTTGTGAATATCTTTCTCTACAGGGTAACGCTGCACAAATCATTCAGGTGCAATCAAAGTATTTTCTGGATGCTCACAGAGAATATTGTACAAATTAGAATGCACAGGAAAATACCTAAAATGTTTGGAGGGCTTCACAAAATGCAGACCAGTGACCCCATTGGACTGTAGTTTTTTTGCAATTTCAAATTCTCCCACAATGCATCAGTTAGTGTAGCAACCACTACCTTTCGGGCTGATAATATGTCCATGGCCTGAGTTTCCTCCTTAGTGTAAGTCTGAGAAAAATCCCATATTAACCCAGATTCTTCCTCCTCTTCAATTTCCCCATCTTAGGTAACTTCTCTGGGATAGAAAAATGTAATAAATCTGGTGACTCACCAGTGGAAGGAAAATGACAGCACTGTCATGGATCCTACTAGACTAAGGAAAGATTTGGGCAGCAGATTCTAAAGCATTTAAATCCTCAGCTACCCCCTGCCCCTTGCCACTGTGTCTGCCCTCACATGAAAAAACCTTGTACTCAAAATACCACCAGTCACACTCTGGGATACGGCGGAGGTCCTCAGCACTCCTGTAACGCATTAGCCTGACTCTGCTGTGCCTGCTTCACTGTGAATGATTCCCTGTTCACAGATCAAAATGGTGGCGGCACCTTCCTCATACAGGAAGTTATTATCAGCCAGCTCTAGATCCCTGCTCACAGAAGCGCATTGTCTGAGTACATGACAGCCATGTTGCCAATAGTGGGCAATGCAATTTCTCCAAAAATTATCGGAGGAGGAGAGGAAAGATGCAGGTAATGGGAGATAGGAAATTGACCAATTAGGCTACTTTCACATTGAGGAGTTTTTGAAGCATTTTTGCGTTAAAAAAAAATGTCTGAAAAGCTCAAGTAAAACACTTCCCTATGTATGTGAATGTATATCTATGTATGTTTTCACACTACGCTGCCCTTGCGGTGCGGTGTAAAAACTGCTTGCTGCATCTTTGGGGTATATTTGGTGAGTTAAAAAAAGCCCCAAAAACACCTCTTCCTATTGAAGTCAATGAAAAATGCCTGAAAAGCGTCTCAAAAACGCCTCTGAAAAGCGTTTTTAGTGCAGTTTTTAAGTCACGTGTCCTTTAAAAACACTCAGAGAGCTCGGCAAAAGAGTGGTAAAAACGCCTGTGCGTTTTTGCTGTTTTTGAGAAGGATCAGTGTGAAAGTAGCCATAGGGAAGCATTTTTCTTGAACTATTCAGGCGCTTTTTGTAACGCAAAAACGCTTTAAAAACTCCTCAGTGTGAAAGTAGCCTTATAGTCTTTCACCTCTCCTTGGTTGGGTTTACCCGAAGGTGTTCAGAAACTGGGCTACACCTCAGCAGACCTCTCCGCTGGACCCGTATAGCATCCTGTAAGTCACTTCACATGATGTACCATGTTCCAAGGTGGGTGCTTAAAAACAGGACCCAGTGCTTAGACAGCAACTTACAGGAAGGTCCTGCAGCTTTCTCTATGCAGGGCCCAGGTATAGTTCCTGCAAGAGATTCCTCTAAGAACGAATCTGGATATAGACCATCATGCCTAAAAGAATAGGTCTATGCATCATAAACAAACATCCTTTAATAGGAAGACTCAACAAGGTCCATCACCTAAAGAAACTGACAAAAAACTGGGAGTGGACTCGGAGGGCTTAGACCAGACCAGCCCCTCTTCCTTTGCGTGTCGGTGTCCGTCCACCTGAAGGTGCCAGAATATACTGTAACCCAACGGTAATGGTTAGAAGGCCTTGTGCCCTGGAATGTATGATAACAAAATCTTTCCATAGTTTTTTTTTTTTGGCAAGGGCATTTCATAGGTTTCCGTAGAAGACAGTAGAACCACAAGTAAGTCAATCAGTCAGTAAGGCAACCAGTAAATACAAGTAAAAGAAAAATCATGTAAGCTACTTGTTGTATGACACATAATAACATAGCCAGAGGCTCTATATATATACAGGTGTCTCTATGCAAATCAGTGACTTTACTTAACACTCAGAGGTAATAAATTTGCAGCTAGGCATTGATAACACTTCTGACTGATGTCAGGGCATGAGTATAAATGCATCATAGAAATCAGTAGTTGTGAAGATTGACATGAGCTGGACTGAACTGGTTTCACCCAGTCTATTTCTACTGCTTGTCTAGATAGGAGAAATAAGAGCTTATTGTATAGCCATTGTTCTGTAAATGCTCACTATTAACTTTATATACACATGCTAATGAAAATATTCTCTGTGCAAACTTGCTTGACTCATAGGTTTAACATGGACAGTTGAACTCTTATCTATTCAACAACTGAATCCATTGTCTTTAGGATTATGCCAAATGCAGTGGAGATGGTATAACTGGTGAACATTATGGATCTGAACATTTTAGAATAAAACTGACCATAGAGGTTTGAATCTCAGCGATTCTTCAAGATTCAAACCATCTACAGGCAGGCTGATTGTACCCAATTCAATTGTTGTACGACTTAGGTACAACCAGCCTGTCGGAGTTTTCATGCAATTATTGCCAGTGGCCATAGCCGCTAGCAATCATAACTGTGTTCTCCTGGCAGGGACGGCTTCCCTCCTTGTAGAAATGGAAGATTCAACAAAGTCCATCACCTAAAGACACTGACAAAAAACTGGGAGTGGACTCGGAGGGCTTAGACCAGCCCCCTCTTCCTTGGCGTGTTAGTGTCCGTTCACCTGAAGGTGCCAGAATATAACCCAACGGTAATGGTTAGAAGGCCTTGTCTCCTGAAATGTATGATAACGAAACCTTTCCATAGTTTTTTTTTTGGCAATGGCATTTTATAGGTTATTTCCGTAGAAGGAAGCAGAACAACAAGTAAGCCAATTGGTCAGTAAGTCAACCAGTAAATAAAAATAAAAGAAAAATCATGTAAAATACCTGTTGTATGACACATAATAACATAGCCAGAGGCATTATACAGGTATACACATACAGATGTCTCTAGGCAAATCAGTGACTTTACTTAACACTCAGAGGTAATAAATTTGCAGCTAGGCATGAATAACACTTTTGACTGATGTCAGAGCATGAGTATAAATACATCATAGAAATCAGTAGTTGCAAAGATTGACATAAACTGGACTGAATTGGTTTCAACCAGTCTATTTCTACTGCTTGTCTAGATAGGAGACATAAGAGGTTATTGTATAACCATTGTTCTGTAAATGCTCACTATTAACTTTATATACACATGCTAATGAGAATATTCTCTGTGCAAATTTGCTTGACTCATAGGTTTAACATGGACAGTTGAACTCTTTACTATTCAACAACTGAATCCATTGTCTTTAGGATTGTGCTAAATGCAGTGGAGATGGTATAACTGGTGAACGTTATGGATCTGAACATTTTGGAGTAAAACCGACCATAAAGGGTTTGAATCTCAGCGATTCTTCAAGATTCAAACCATCTACAGGTAGGCTGATTGTACCCACTTTAATTGTTGAACGACTTAGGTACAACCAGCCTGTTGGATTTTTCATGCAATTATTGCCAGCGGCTATAGCCGCTAGCAATCATAAATGTGTTCGCTCGGCAGGGACGGCTTCCCCCCACACTTCCCCGCTCAGAGAAAACAACAGCTCCATAGGAGGGATTCCCCCATCAACACTGACTGTGCTGATCAGGGAATTGAGAGAACCACAGGTTGAAGGAAAGAAAATTGCATTTTCTATGGCCATCTATAGTTCTTCAAATAAAAATCTCCCCACCTGGAAAATTTGACTGTCCAATCATAGCCACAGGAGGGTTTTCTTACACAGGTTGGTTGGCCAAGGAATGGTCATGACTTTAATTCGATGTATACAGATAAACTGAACTCATTTGGAACAGAGATTATATTTTATCTATTTTTTGAGAAAATCACTTTGAAGAACCCAAAATTCAATCCAGAAAGGTGGGTAATTGAATATTAATAACATTACCCCATTTACTGGGGGATTGATTTGCTTCCTTCCCCCTGTGAAGTAGAAATTTAAAGTTAAAATATCACCCCCAAAACCTTTTGTTAATTTTTGAAAGAATGTGGAAGAGTTAGAACCCTTGTAGGATTTATACTGCCAACTGGGGCTTCTTTAAAAAATGACCGTCATCTGTGCCCTTTTGACAACATTTGCCATACAGGAAGTAGGCAGATCTGTCCAACAGCAACGCAGAAAAAAATACAGTAAGTACAACAAAAAGTAACAAAAAAACGGCGCTGCGTTACTTTGACTGACAATTGTGTGGGCATGCAACGCTGCACCCAATCGAAATTTGCATTCTTTTTTTCCCATGAATAGAGCTTTCTTTTGGTGGTATTTGATTGCCTGTGCACTTTTTAATTTAAAAAAAAAGGCGACAATTTTGAGAAAAAAATATATTTTTGACTTTTTACTATTAAACGTCCAACAAAAAAAATTAAAAAATCAAATATAGTGATAAATTTAGGCCAAAATGTATTCTGCTACATGTCTTTGCTAAAAAAAATCCCAATACATGTAAATGAATTGGTTTACGTGAAAGTTATAGCGTTTACAAATGGCAGTATATATACTGGAATTTTTTATTTTATTTTTTTTACTAGTAATGGCAGAAATCAGCGACTTATAGTGGGACTGCGGGACTGCAGCGGCCATTCTGACACTGGGGGGAACTGACTTGGTGTCACTGACATCCCCAGTGACACCAATACAGTGATCAGTGCTAATAAAAAGCACTGACACTGTACTAATGGCACTGGGCAGGAAGGGGTTAACATCTGGGGCAATCAAAGGGTGTGCTGAGCACTGTTTCACATTATGTGCTGTGTGTGTGCTTCACTGTAAGCACACTGCTTTGCATGGCTCTGCTGTGCAGAGCATACAAAGCAGTGTGCAGGAGCTGACAGGGGAGAGAACTGTATTGTTTACACACAGTTCTCTCCCCGTCAGCAATACTTGGCGATCACTGGGTGCCAGAGATTAATCACCGGCTGGGACCCGGTGATTGAATGCAGAGGCTGCATGCAGAGACGCGCCCCCCCTACACGGAAATACAAAATCACGTATATGTACATACATGATTTTCACATTATGTGCTGTGTGTGTGCAGCAAAATCGTGTATATATACATGATTTTATGCACCAGTTCCACCCTGTAGCAGTATTTCTGCTCTAGGGTGGATGGGGAGCGGGTAAAGAGACAAAAAACAAACATTTACTATATTACAGGTCACCAATTCTTAAATGTGGTGTTTTTTAGGCATTCTTTCCTTTATTTTACCAGGTGATCCAGACACTAAGTCTGTTTTTCAACAGAACAAGCTGGCCTGTAGATGTAGCAGTTGGAAGGTTGAGACAAACCATTTAGCACTGACAGAGGTGTTTACAATGATCAGCTTCCATTTATTTATGTAAAACCTTTATCCCAAAATGAAAAAAAAACTATTGCTGTAAATGCTTATAAAGTGTTAGCTGGAGTTCAGCTTCAATTAGTTAGTATATCTAAATCTGCTAATACATCTAACAATCTCTTCTCCCCAGCTGAAAGATATTTTGGCCCTACTTTTCCTGGGGATCACAGGAGTACCCTTCTGCACTCCTGTGACCTGTATTCAGCTGACAGCAAACTAAAGCCTGCAATCGGATGACATCACTCATCCAGTTCAGACTCTGAGGAGATCCTGACTTTAATGTCTGGATCCACCCATATATGACTAGCATCTTGCTCAGCCTCTTAGCACACTGCTGAGCCTTAGCTGCCAGCAGCTTAGCTGAGCCTGCCGCTCCCTCCCCCTTCACAGCCCAGCACTCCAGTGAGCGCTGGTGGGACAGAGCAGAGAGACGGAGACTGACAGTCAGCACTCTCTGCTCAGTGAAGACTGAGTACCTAGTGGTCAGCGGTCTTTGATCGCTTAGTTCAAGGTGTAGAAGCAGCAAGGGACAAATGCAACATCAGATCGATGCTGCCACCACCTGAGTATAAAAGTAGTATTTTTTGTAAATCTGCATCCAAACTGTAGGCACCCTAAAACAGAAGGTGTGTTCACTGTCACGATCGCGGCGTCAGACCCCAGACTTTCTCACCCAAACTCATGACCGAAGGACTTGCCGATCTAGAACTGCGATGTGATGTGCGTAATAATGCCACACCCAGCTGCACCCTGCACAATGATTTTCCATCAATGGGCTACAATCGATGTACCGGCAGCCTGGGAGATTGTTACTGGGTCAGGTTAATTACGCAATTAACCCTTCACACTGCCACCACCTCCTTTTTGTAGAGAGAAAGAGGAAACTCGGCGTTATCAGCTATAACACTATAATGATTGAGATAATCATCTGTATAAAACAGTCATAACACAGGCCTGTTATACAGAGGGTCAAGCAAACAGTAGCGTTCTCTTTAGAGGCAGGGATTCGTAAATTGCAATACAGAGCTATAGAAACAGTTCAACACTTTCAGGAAGAAAGATTTATTACTAAGAGGTCAAACGGGTGCAATAAAAATATTTACAGAAAAAGGATGTAACTAAGATATATATATAGATATACAGAGCATAACAGCACAGCAAAGAGATAACAGAGAGAGGTTAAAGGGTTAAGGTACTTGCCATTAAGCCTTGGATGTAAGCAGATCAAGTTTCAGAGCAAAAGGCAGGGGTCTTCCCAGGTGGTATTGATGTTAAAATGGGAGACTTCTTCAACTTACAGTCTTTGGTCTGACAGCCTATTTTGTTGTCCCCAGCAGGGGGTGTTTCTGAAGTCAAGAACCAATAAGCCATTTAGGGCGTGGAGGTCTGGGTGTCGACCTCAACTAGAGCCCAAACCTTGTCTAGTTCATATTTGGGCTCATAACGTTTCACCTGCACAAGTGACATTCGACCTGCGAGTAGATTATTATGCAGACAAGTCTGAGGATTGATTAGATATGAATTATGAAAGTGAACACTAAACGGTTCATGAGATCTATTTTTCTGCTTGCCTGTGTGTCCGTGACAAGGAACTGTTCGCCTGCCCATTGTCCATCTGACGATATGTTCGGTTTTTATGTAAGTCTATGAGACATCGGGGAAAAATGATTTTAACCGAGGTTATTTGATTCTGTCACCTACGCTGAGTTAAGCTTTATGAGGTTGGAATCTCTCTCAACTCTGGAGAAAGCTTGCCTTATCAGTTCCGAGGTGTGAGATGGTACAGCTTTTCGAGACAGCTAGGCACCTAGCTCAAAGATGCCTTGGCCTGCCAGTGACCCACAACCAGCACACACACACACACGCTGGCCAAATGTCTCCTCTCAGAGACGGAGGGAGAGGGAGTGAGGGGAGAAAATGGATACTCTTAACAAAATGGAGTCTGCATCCTTCACTGTGTGTTGCGCATGTTTGCGACATTCACCAGGTGAAAACATTGAGAAAAAAGCCTAAAAAAAAAAAAGAATTCAGCCACCACATCTAATAATCGGTAAGCTGCAATATACGCTATTACATTTTTGGTTTGGGTTTTATATTTCTTTAATTATCTTCAGACTTTCAACTATATCAATACAGCAGACTTGGAGCATAGACTGGTTTCTCTCTAACTGACTGATTCCTGCCATTTTGACGCCAGTTTACGCGTCTTTCAGCATATGGTGTATTCTTCAATATGGGATCTGAAAAGTACCCATTTAATGAGTACCTGTTGGAGTTTATAGCCTCTGGGTTGTTCTGCACCATTGGTAGATTTTGAAATTGAGGGAAATTTGAAAATTACCAACCATCCTTGAGGGTAGGTAAGTTGCTCTTCCTTCCCCAGGTGAAATGCTAAAAATGTCCTTTAGCAAAGAAAAATTGAATGAAACTTCACATCAGGTTTAATATAAAACTTGGTGGTGAAGAGGTAAAAGGTTAAAAGGACTGCCCAATAGGTTCATTGGTGACAGATGTAGCAGCCGAAGGCCAATTGTGCCGGTAACAGCAAGGCCAGAGGCATATTACCCATAAAACCAACATTTTTTATGTACGTCAGGAGAATTTTATTATATGTTTTAAAGTGTACTGTGGTATCAGAATAAAGCTTTCCTAAAAGATACATTTTCAGAAACTACATAAATCAGGACATTTTCTCTTAAAATCTTCTGCATGATTACTCTCATGAGGTGTATGCTACTTTTAGGATCGCTGCACTTTTCCTTTTACTATTTACAATTTCCATAGTATATCTTTGACTAAGGGCTCATGTACACTGCGGCTGCTAAACTGACATTCAGGAGCTGTTCAGCGTTTTTTTCAGCAGCCCCTGAACTCTCCATAATGTTTTCCTATGTGTCCATGTACACATAGTCGTTTACAAGCAGTTTAGTTTACAGTTCATTTTCTTGAACGCACCAAAATTGCATTCAGGAGTAGATTTTATCAGTGTTTCAAATGCCAAACGCTTGTAAACACAGTTATCTGTCCCTCCTCTCCCCTTTTCTATTCATTGAAAGCCTTGTGACCTATGAACCATTCACAAAATACCACTAAACAAGCAAACCAAAAAAAATTTAAAAACACTAACACTTGTTTTATTTTCAACTGATCTCACAAAATGTGATGGAATTTCATAAGTATTGTCTTTCTTTCTTTATTTTTTTTAATTTGCACATTTTGTGTGGGAGAGCAATTGTCTTGTTACTGGACATACTGAGGCTTGCCAGTATACAAAAAATGAACACTGGTCAGTGAGCATCTTTCAGGTCACAACTGTACTAGAAGTGAAATTATAACAAAACGTGAATCTGGTTTGATATAAATGTTTGTTTTTCTTTACATGTGGAGTTCTGTAGTGCAACTCTCTTGCTCATGCAGCCTTTAATACCACTAAATCTGTTCTTTGTTTTTTCAGTGGACTTTCCACACCTTATTTTATCCTCCTTTTTGTCCTTCTCCCACCTTGTGCTACCTGACTGGTACATTTACTGTTTAATCCCTCAACATGGTGATGCCAGAATAGATTAGTCAATATTTTCCAGGCCACAACAGTAATGTCAGGTAATGTATAATATATTTTTAATAATACTCAATAAAATTTAACTTTTTTCTCTGAAACTCAATAGAGCATAAAGTCAGTGATAACAGTGAACATGCATATACAACGTGACTATGGTACAAATAGAACTGATACAATGGCTTTGTTATATCTCACTGGACAAACACAAGTTGGTTGTTTTTTTGGCCATAAACAATATTAACCTCCCCAGCTGTCTGATTATGTCAGTATTTCTGTGCTCAAAGCGGTACATTGTTTTGCATGGAAATATGTTTTTTTTTTATTGTAGGCCTGTAATTCTTAGGAATAACTCACTGAAATCTGTTCGAACAAGAGTCTAGTAAACATTCGGGGTAGGAAAAATTTTGAAACACGAAATCATAAATTATAATAAATAATCATAAAAAATATTAATATAATAATAATACATTTTATTCAATAATGTAATCAGACCAAAAACACTGAAATTTTAAATAAAGCGCCAAGTTCGCACATCACTGAGCAAAGTGGCAAAATCGTTTTTAGTGTCTGATGACGAATTTCCCCACAAATCATTATCGCTCAATTCTGCAAGTGGTTCTAATTTACTATCGCTTTTGACCTAAAGAGACACTTTTTGGACGCCATGGACGTTTCTCAGTTTCCAGGCAGAAAGAACAGTAAAAATGCAGGCAGGACAAAGCACTTGGGACAAAATGTATGTGACATGGTTTGATACAGTAATGTAATACTATCAGATTTTAGTGTATTGAGTGAATGTCAAATTTTTACATTTTTGAAATTCCCGCCGGTTCCATTCCCTGTATGTCCCATACGTCCCGACGCTCGCAGGGAATGGAACCCGGAAGAAAGATGCCGGCATCGGCCGGGGTCGCTGCAGGGGGGACATCACGGGAGCGCAGGACAAGGTTAAGTGCAGGAGGGATCCTGGAGCAACGCTGCAGGGTAATCCCGAGTGTAGCTCGGGGTTACCGCTTCTGGTACTGAAAGTTAACCCCGAGCTACACTCAGGAATACTGCCAGGGGTGTTAATATAATGCATAATTATTTTTTTTAATGTTTCTCTAAAGTATTAAAATGTAAAGAACAGTAATTGTGCTGGAAATTAATACATAACAGTAGTATAAGTAATGTAGGATATTATTTTAAAATATACACAATTATATTTTTTCTGATATATTAATGGGCTAGGCATTTCTCCTTAACTAGAGTTCCTCAGAAAATGAAAATAAAAATCATTGTTTCTGTTAACTTTGTATGCTGTATGATGCTATGATTGGCATGTGCTTGTGTGGGTGTCAGCTCATGCGGGTGTCGGCTTGTGTGGGTATCAGCTATATCATTATGCCACTCAAGGACCCTTGCAGATGGGACTATAATTAGTCCTTTTCCCCCTAGTGTCCAGTACTGGGACTGCTACATCACTTCCTGTTAGCAGGGTAGATACAGCCTTCTACAGCTGAGGTTCTTGGAACCTGTAGTCCTATAGCCAGTACATGCTGTGTTCCTGAGTACCGATTGGACCACAACTACCACAGAGAGCTGAAATACAGAGGGATGCTGGGAAAGCTTATATATTCTACAGCAAGGGACTGGCTTGCTTTCTTGGCATGGGATTCAGAGCTGAAGACAGGGGGACTGGAATTCTCCTCCAGGGATAAATTGCTGGCTACTACTGCAAAACTCTGCAAACCAGTACAGCACAGCAGTGACCCGGGATTGCATCAACTCCTCTGCATCGGGACTGTCACTATCTTGTCTTCAGCCCGTCATCTCTGCTTCCCGCACTGACAGGCCATCAGGTGATAACTCTGAACTTTTCTGTGAGCAGCCAAGAGCCTGTGCAAGAACCCTGTGCCTAGGAGGCCATGCTATCCATGGGATTGATGAGCGGACGGATGACCAACCTCTTTCTGACAACACTCTGCAGACACCTTTACACCTCAGTATCATGAGATCATTTACCATAGCCTATATTTCTCTGGATCTTCCATTGTAACACTGGTGGCCCAGAGGGAGCTGATAAGTCAAAAAGCCTTTTTTCCCCCTCATGCTGCTGGAGTTGCAGTTATATATTTGCAGTTTACTTTTTCTGACCATATAATCTGTTAAATGTTGATATTTCCATTTTATCAGTGTTCTGCTTTTATGCGTCAACTGAGGTTATAAACCTTTAGTTACGTACTTTTCAAAGAAGAATACTCTACTCCTTAAGTAAATCAACTCTACTAAGTATGCAATGCAATAAAATGATATGTTAAAACTGATCTTTATGATCTTTATTGCATACTTATCTTGGTCTAGCTTGGACCCATATAAGTATGAATATCTCATACCTCAGGGACCACTGGGAAAGCTGACTATTACTATTGTAGTTGGCACCACTACAGTGATGGCTGTGACCTTCTGGACCCTATGCCTAGTGGCTTCCCTTTCTGCCCACTGAAAACAGGGGGTCCTTCATTTTGCACTTCCGCAATTCAAAGAACACCTTGTATTTTTTCAATTACTACAAGGTGTTCTGTGATTGGAAGAAGTGAAGATTGTGACATTACCACTCCAACTCACCACCTTGTCTAACTAGAGAATGCCTTGTGTTCAGTTAAAAAAAATACATAAAAAGGAGTTCTGAGAATTATTATTATTATTATACAGTATTTATAAAGCGCCAATAGTTCGCTCAGCGCTGTACATTACAGAGGGGAACAGAACATATGACAGAACAACACCAATACAATGCAAAACATGAGGGGATCGAGGGCCCTGCTCTTTCGAGCTTACAATCTAGGAGGGAGGGGATGGTGGCACAGGAGGAGATAGCTGTGGGGGATGGAGTGGTAGGAAGAGTGGAGGAGGTCGGCAAGTTAGCAGGGGGCGGGGTAGGCTTCCCTGAAGAGATGGGTTTTCAGGGTGCGCCTAAAGGAGAGGAGAGTAGGTGATAATCTGATGGGTTGGGGCAGGGAGTTCCAGAGGATGGGTGACACCCTGGAGAAGTCCTGGAGGTGGGCATGGGAGGAGGAGACCAGGGAACTAGAGAGAAGGAGGTCTTGTGAGGAGCGGAGTGTGCGTGCTGGGCGGTACTTGGATATTAGGTCAGTGATGTAGTTCGGGGCAGTATGGTGGACAGCTTTGTACATCAGCGTTAGGATTTTGAATTTGATCCATTGCGCAATCGGAAGCCAGTGGAGGGATTGGCAGAGGGGGGTGGCGGAAACGGAGCGGTTGGAAAGGTGAATGAGTCTGGCAGCCGTATTCAGGATGGACTGAAGCGGGGATAGCCAGCGGCGAGGCAGGCCAGTGAGGAGGGAGTTGCAGTAGTCGAGTCGTGATATGATGAGGGAGTGGATGAGCTGTTTAGTGGTTTCTGGAGTTAGGAACGTGCGGATTTTGGCGATGTTGCGGAGGTGGAGTCTGCACGAGTTTGTTAAAGAGTGGACTTGGGGCTGGAAGGATAGGTTGGTGTCCAAAATGACACCAAGTATTCTGGCCTGCGGGGCGGGTTTGATGGTGGCGTTGTTGGACATGATGGAGAAGTCAATGGGGGGTGGTGTCCGGGCTGGAGGGAAGACAAGAAACTCGGTTTTGGAGACGTTCAGTTTAAGGAAGTGGAGCAACATCCAGTCTGATATGTCGCTCAACAGGTGTGTGATTCGGGCGGAGACCGAGGGGGTGAGGTTGAGAGATAGATTTCTGTGTCGTCGGCATAGAGGTGGTAGTTGAAGCCGTGAGAGTGTATGAGTTGGCCAAGGGAGGAGGTGTAGATGGAGAAGAGAAGGGGCCCGAGGACAGAGCCTTGAGGGACCCCAACAGAGAGGGGGAGTGAGAGGGAGGTGGTGGCATTATAGGTAACGCTGAAAGAGCGTTGTGACAGGTAGGATGAGAGCCAGGAGAGAGCAGAATCTCTGAGGCCGAGGGAGTGTAGTTTTTTGAGGAGGAGGGGGTGGTCGACTGTGTCAAAGGCCGCAGAGAGGTCAAGGAGTAGGAGCACTGAATAGTGGCCATTAGCTTTGGCGGTTAGCAGGTCGTTGGAGAGTTTGAGTAAGGAAGTTTCGGTGGAGTGTAGGGGACGGAAGCCGGACTGTAGGGGATCGAGGAGGTTGTTGTCATTGAGGTGAGAGCATAGGCGGGCGTAGACTAGGCGCTCGAGGAGTTTAGATGTAAATGGGAGCAGGGAGATGGGTCTGAGGTTGTTCGGGTCATTGGGGTCCAGGGAGGGCTTTTTAAGTATGGGGGTGATGTGTGCATGTTTCAGAGGGGAAGGGAAAGTGCCGGAGGAGAGGGAGAGATTGAAGATGTGGGTGAGGGAGCGTAGGATAGAGGGGGAGTGAGGTTGTAGAAGTTGTGAGGGGATAGGGTCGAGGGGGCAGGTGGTGAGGCGGGCATCAGAGGATCTTGGAGACTTCTTCGATGGTAGTAAGGTCAAAGGTGCGGAGTGTTGGGGGAGCTTCTGTATGAGCAATGTAGGGTGGGGTGGGAGAGGAGGTCAGAGCAGTGGTGGGGCCGTGGGAGAGGGGTGTAGAGGGGGTAGCTGAGTGAGGGGGAAGGGGGTTGGAGGGAGTTTGAGCAGCGACGAAGTCCCTGTGGGTTATGTCGAGGGGGAGGGGGGATGAGGGGGTAGCTGTGTGAGAGGGGACGGGTTGAGAAGGCGTGTGAGTTGCGGCAATGTCCTTGCGAATTGTGTCAATCTTGTTTTTGAAGTGATTGGCAATCTCAAGGGCAGTGAGTGAGGTGCTGGGTGGAGGTGGGGGTGGCGAGAGTAGAGAGTTGAAGGTGGAGAAGAGTCGGCGAGGATTGGAGGAGAGGGCCTTGATGAGGGTCAGGAAGTAGGCTTGTTTGGCAGTATGGAGGGAGGAGGTGTAGGTGTGGAAGGCAGACTGGAGGAGGTGCCAAGTGAGCGACTCCCCTTTCCCCACATGGTCAGTGTGCAGAAAGACCTGATGATCACGAATACACTGTAGTAGCCCCTCAGGTATGAGATATGCATACTTATATTGTGCCAAGCTGGACCAATGAAAGTATGAAATAAAAATCATACCTGGAATTTAGCTTTAAAGTGGAGTTCCACTCACCTGTCAAAAAGTAAAAAAGTTTAATAAACAGCCACTTACCTGTCCTTCGATCCTGCGGTGTGTCCCCTGCAGCCCGTTTCACCGGCCGTCCTGGATTCCAGGAGGATGGCATCTTCAGTGTGGGCACCCGGCAGTGATAGCTTGCGGCTTCACAGCAGGGAGCCCACTGCGCATGCATGAATGGTCCTGTAGTCTTCTGGGACCTGTCACGTGTCCCAAAAGACTACAGGTAGGGAGGACACCTTCCGTTTACGATCACCTAGGCAATCAGACCAGAAATGGGAGCGGGTACCTGTCATATTCGGGTACCCGCTCCCCCCCACCCCCCAAAGGTGCCAATCCTTAATGGGGAGCAGGGGAGCAGTCCTTAAAGTGAAACTTCCCCTTTTGGGTGGAGCTCCGCTTTAAGTAGATGTTGAATAGAACCAGTGAAAAACCAGCTTTTTTTTCCCCTACATGTATTGTAAAAACACTAATAAAATGCTAATGCTCTTAAACGCTCCTAAATGCTACCTAAAAGGGCTACCTAAAAGAAAAGTAAAGGGCAATTGTTCACATTAGTCATTATCAATGAGTAATTGGAAATACAATGCATGGAGTTACGGCAATATGTTGTAACTGTGGTGTTCTGCAGGTGTGAAGATCGAACCCTTGTGCTTTACTTACAAGCTGGAGTACTGTACATGAATAAAAGATCTGTAATCTGATTCCCAGTCCTTCTATAATCAGCTAGTTTGGAGCCAGATAGGGTCAATGACCTACCCATGGCAGTATAATGTTAGACATACAATATATTCTGTGATTTTTTTTTTCTTTCTGTGCAACTTTTACATCATTTCCACAGTGCCAGATATTTACCCGAAAATATAATTGTCAGTCTTCTGAAATTATATCATATTTTTTTTTTTAAAGCCTAAAGTTTTTTGTAAAAATGAGCACAAGGGAAGGTACTTACATTCAATGCGAAGTGTCCCTTGTGCTGCTGGCTGCTCTTTGCTCCCCTCACCATACACACATCCACAGCCATAATCTTCTGGTGCTGCGGGGGTTAATACAACCCCTGATGGCTCACCTAGCCTCAATGTAAGCTAACGATTACACTCCACTAGCTTCTTCCCTGGCCACAGCAGAAAAGTGAAAGTCAAACTGGAAGTGATATAATACACATCGTTTCTGGGTTCTTATTAAGTAGGGGAGATCAGCAAACTGACATGCTCCAGTCTACCTGCCCATCAACCCGGCCGTACCCGCAATGCCGGTTCCAGGTCCACAGGTATGAACACAGAGCCTGGGAAACATGGCGGGGTGCTCTTTATCTTTTAATCCTTGCCTACAGTCATGTTTTAGTTGGTGCAGTGACCATTGCCCAAGGTTTCCTGTTTCAGGGTGGCTATTGCAGCATCCTATTAAGCCACCCTTGCAAGCAGGGACTAGAGTTATGTCTCCCTACACTGTGTGTATCAATGGAAACACAGACCCACAACCATTCCCGTAGTCCTCCCTCCTCCACCTCCTGTTCCCTCTCTTCTCTAAGCTAACAGGCTATCCACTGTAAACTCTTTCCTGTGTAAACCAGAAGTTCAGGAAAGCAGGACTAAGAGAACAGGAACCAGCAGGATGTTTATTATATTATAGACAGTGTGTTAAATTAAAAAACGTGGGATAATACTACTATAAAAATACTGTAACGTTTTTGCCATTTGTGCCTCATTGGGACACAAAGAGTTGAATAGCTATTAAAGCTAAATATTTTGTTGCTAGCTCCAGATGCTAAAACAATAGAGCACACTGTGCTGCGGGCTGGGCCGTGGATAAGGGGGTACCACCAATCCTCCTGTATGGGGCCCAGGCCAGCAGGGGGGCCCAGGCAGATGGGTGAATTGGATGTGGGCAGGGAGGGTGATCGGTAAGGTGAGCGGCGAAGTTACTGGAACCAATCTACTCTATGGTTCGCACTGCAGCAATTAAATGCTATCTTTTTCTCCTCTCCCTCCCACTGGCTTTTAGCTGCTGCAGAGAGACCCATACAAGGGATTGGTTCCAGTAATTACCCCTCCACCACACCTATCAAACCTGTATACCACATGTTTCCACTTGCTGCTTAGGCCCCCCTCTGCGCCCCCACGGTTCTGCTGGCTTCCCTCCTCTCCTTCCCACTAGAAGCTGCAAGCACACAATAGGATCCTTCAGGATGGAGAGTGGGGGAAGGGTCAGGTAAATATGTCACATTTACCAGCCCCTACCTTTCCTGAATTAACACAATATGTGATTGGTACTGATCACTCACTGTGTTCAACCATAACTGAAGCATAGTAAACTGTTTTTTTTTAAGGGGGGTCCTGTCAGGATCGCTGTATGGGGCCCCGGGGTATCTCACAGCAGCCCTAGCTGGGGGTATCACAGTGAGCACATGCGAATAATTCACCTGTATGTATATTGCCTTTTATGCCCTGACAGAACTGTGTACAGGTGATTGACCAGTTGCTTTGCTTTTTTATTGGTCAGCAATCCTGGCACATAAGCTTCTTTATATATGTTTATTTATTTTCAGGTAAATAATTGGCACATGCATTCCTCAAGGCAACTCCAGCCAGATATAACAGTCTGAAATGTAGCTCTGTGCCCATCAATACATGATTAAATGATTAGCAGTGTAATGAATGAAAGCGTTCATTTACTTTAGCAAATTAGGCCTGTTGTCCTAAATGTGTCCAATGACTCAAACTCCTATCAGCCATAACACATAATATTACCACTGTCAGTTAAAGTGAATAACATTGATTATCTTTGACAATGGCACCTACAAGTTGGTGGGATATATTAGACAGCAAGTGAACATGTCGTCCCTGAAGTTGATGTGTTGAAGCAGAAAAAAAGGGTGAACATAAACATTTGAGCAATTTTGACAAGGGCAAAATTGTAATGGCTAGACAACTGGATCACAGCAACTCCAAAACTTCTTCATGTGAGATGTTCCCGGTCTGCAGTGGACAGGACCTACTAGAAGTGGTCCAAGGAAGGGAAACTGAAGAACTGGCACAAGGGTTATGGGCAGCCAAGCCTCAGTGATGCATGTGAGGAGTGAAGAATGCACAGTGCACTGCAGTTTGTTGCATATGTGACTGCGTAGCTGCTGAATAGTAAGGGTGCCCATGCTAACCCATGTCCAAGTGCATACAACAGGCACCTGAGCATCAGAACTAGACCACAGAGCAATGGAAGAAGGTGGCTTACATCATGTTGATACCTGGGGAAGAGATGGCACCAGGATGCACTATTGGAAGAAAGCAAGTCAGCAGAGGCTGATGCTTTAGCTAATGGAGACCATACCTCAATGGTTCAATGTTATGGTGGCAAAAGGGAGAACTACCCAATATTAGGTGGGTGGCCCTAATAATATGGTGTGTAGTCATAATGTTATGGCTGATTTGGTAGACTTGCATTTTGATAATGGTCAGTAAAGCATTAGTGTAGTTCTACAACATGCAAAGCTTGCATATTTAATTAGCAAGCATTGCCGCTCTCATATATATACCGTGTAGCACCCACCTACTGTGGGATCAGTGTGAGGTCAGGCCAGGCGACTCAGGTTGGCACTGGAGGCCAATGGTTGGTTCTGGAGGCCAATGGAAGCTATCAGAAGCCAATGGGTGGAGACCTCTATCTGCATGTTCATGGAAGTCTGACCAATACCAGGCTAAAAGGCCCTGGTAGTGTGGTAGAACTGCCCATAAATATGAGAGAGCCATGCTAGCATGGGAGTCGAGTGGAAGATGGATTGCTGAGAGGTTTTTCTGTGTAGCCTGGGAGAGAGACCTGGAGGAGGGGGGGGGGTTCTGCTTCCAGGCTGGGGGCTGGAAGCTGAAAGAGGGAGCTCCGCTGTCCTGCCATCCATCGGAGAAGGACAGCCTGCAAAACATGGAGAGGAACTAGCCCAGCTATAGAGGCCTGAAAGCAGCTAACCACAGCTGCAAGACAAGGGAAGTGTGAGTACCTCTACACCAAAGGGCCTAGAAGGGAGAGGTCTGTTGGATGCAAGTTCTGGCAAGTATTCAGGGGACAGTTCATAGCTTACCCAATCCCTTGTTCTGGGATCAGATACTGTAGCCAGGTGGGTTGGTATTCTGTGCACTCAGGGGACCAAGAGCTCCTACAAGTTCTCACATTGCTAAAAATCCACCAGGGGATACCAAGCTCCTAGAAGGGAATTACTCTGCTAAGGACTGTGATGGTTCTGGCTGAAACGCAGTCAAGTGTTTGTTATTTTTTTAGTGTGCTTGAGTAGGAAACTGTCCTCATTCTAGTGTTCTTCAAACAAATTGGGCATCTCATAACCCCTTTACCCTATCCAAGTTGAACTCCCTAATAAACACAAAAAAACCCCAAGCCCATGGACTGTTTCTTGTGTCTGGGAAATGCATGTTGCCTGTCTGAAGGAAAATAAGGGGACCCAAAACCAGCTGCTCTCTAGAGGGTAGCGCAACAACCATATGAGTGCAAGCTATACACAGAAACATTAAATATATTGTATATTATATGACTGTTTTCATGAATATTTTTTTATATGTACACTTAAGAAAATATTGAAAAGACTTTACAGTACTGAGTACTGGCAGGCAAATTAGGCCTTTGGGGGAAGAAGGTTGATAAGGGTGAAGCTCAGCCAAGACTTCGAGGCATACATAATACTAGAAGTAACATCTGATATTTCCTGGAAAGATTCAGATTTGCTCATTGATGTGAAGAAATATTTGCATCTCCTGCAGCTGCTAGTCTGGTTTCTGCACCTTTGCAAATCAATATGCAAACGTGGATGCGGTATGTGAAAAGGCAGTTATGTTACGTTTTTGCAAATTACTCTAGGCCCATTCAATTTGTACTTTTTTCTTAGTGTAGATGTAAACCCCCAACTGAAGTACATTTAAATTGCTAAAGCACTGTGTGTCCAAACAATTGCCTATTTTAACAAAATAAATGTTTTCACATTTTTTTCAGGCTTTGTCAGGTCTCCTGATCTTCTACATCCTATTTGCAGTCATTCCACTCTACATGCACATAGTAATGGCTGCTAAGGAATTTTCAGAATGGCTTTCCTGATGGTGACAACAGTGGACCCTGCATGTGTAAGGTATGTTGAAATACCGACTTGTAATCTCTGTTGGAAGTACATGTGACAGGGTGACGACACAGGAGCACTTTTGGAAGACAGGGACAGAGTGCTGTCACACTATAACAGGAAGAGCTGGAATATGGACTTTCATGGCAGGATCACCAGGTGTTATTTTAATGAAAACCAAAAACTATGTTTTTCTCAGCACATTTACCAGCCAGCCAGAAAAAATAAATTACACTAACAATTTGCATTAACAGAGGTTTTATATGCCCAATATTTGCTATTTACAGTATATGTATATTGAGGTCCTAACTCTAATTTATGAGAGCCTCCATGTTGGAGCATACATAGCAATGGATAAATTATGACTGGAGGCAGTCCATTTCTCCTTAAAGGTGCAGGGACACGTCATAAAGTCCAACATAGCACATGGTAGCTGAGGGTGTTCAATGTGTCCTGCCACCTATTCCAGTATGCTAAACAAAAATGGCGACCACGACAATTTATAACTAGCTTACAGAGTAAGGTACAAATGGAAGGACTGTATGAAGAAGATAATAAAAAAAATCCCAACACACTTCCCAACTAGTCAGCAAAAAATCAATTTCTGTTAAAAACAAAGGTTTTAGTTGCAACCTTTGCAATTATATTTGGACATCGCAGTGCCTTGTCATAGCCCTTCTGTATAGTGGGTTCCTAGCTCTAGTCTTTGAGAGCCTCCATGCTGGAGCATGTAGCCTCCCTAGCGGTCTGATTATGTCAGTATTTCTGTGCTCAAAGCAGTACATTATTTTGCATAGAAATATTTATTTATTTATTTCAGATACTTATATAGTGCTGTCAATTTACACAGCACTTTACACATATATATTATACATTCACATCAGTCCCTAGCCCTCAAGGGGTGCACAATCTAAGGTCCCTAACTTACATTCATACATACACATATTAGGGACAATTTAGACAGGATCCAATTAACCTACAAGCATGTCTTTGGAGTGTGGGAGGAAACCAGAGTACCCAGAGGAAACCCAGACAGGCACAGGGAGAATATGCAAACTCCAGGCAGGTGGTGCCGTGGCTGGGATTCAAACCAACGACCCGAGTACTGCCAGGTGGAAGTGCTAACCATTTAGCCACTGTGCTGCCCAAATATGTAGTTATTTTATTGTAGGCCTGTAATTTTTAGGAATAACTCACTGAAATCTGTCCAAACAAGAGTTTAGTAAACATTCCGGGTATGTTAAAATTTGAAACACAAAATCATAAATTATAATTTAATAAATAATCATAAAAAATAATAATATAATAATAATAAAAAAATTAATTCAATAATATTATCAAACCAAAAACACTGAAATCTGAAATATAGCGCCAAGTTTGCACATCACTGAGCAAAGTCAAAAAATCGTTTTCAGTGTCTGATGATGAATTTCCCCACAAATCATTATCACTCAATTCTGCAAGTGGTTCTAATTTACTATCGCTGTTCTCTAGCTGGTCTAAAACCGCTTTTGACCTAAAGTGAATGTCACTTTTTCACATTTTTAAATTTCCCACCGGTTCCGTCCCCGTACGTCCTGACGTCACAGGGAACGGAACCAGGAAGACTGATACCCGCATCGGCCAGAGGACATTGCCGGGGACACTGCAGGGGGGACATTGCAGGAGCGAAGGACAAGGTAAGTGCAGAAGGGATCCCGGAGCAACGCTGCAGAGTATTCCCGAGTGTAGCTCGGGGTTACCGCTTGTGGTACTGAAACTTTACCCCGATCTACACTTGGGAATACCTCCAGGAAGGTTAAAGAAATTGAGCAGGCATGCCTGCAAGGCAGCCCTTACCTATTAAAAGGTGCAGATTCTTAGATGGTGTAATTTGTCTTTTTTTTTCTTTTTTTCCGGCTAGCTGGGAAGTGTGCTAGGAAAACAAATGTTTCATTTGCTCTGTGAAAAGTCCTTCCATGTGCACCTTACTCTAAATGCTACTTAAAAATTATGGCCATTTTTGTTTAGCTTGCCGGAATTGGACACCTTCAGCTGTGCTGGGCTTCTGGTGTGTCCCTGCACCTTAAAGTGGTAGTAAAGTCCTTAAAGTAGAACTGCACTGCAACTGAGGACCACAAACCAAAAATGCTATATAATTCATTATTAATATTCAAAAAACAAACTCATCCATCCATATCTCCATGCTTTATTTTACTGAGAAATAATTTTGAGAAACATCCTCTAGCATTTCTGGCAGTGGCCATCTTGAGTAAGGGCAGATGATTCATGCAGCAGTTATTTCCTGGAATCTATCTGTCCTTAGCTCAGGCATTGGCTGTGCTGAAAACCCTCCCTCCCCTCCTGAATACTTCTGGGATGTATGACATCATTTGCCTAGGCATGGAAACCAGGAAGTAAATAAAGGAATGCAAAAAAAGGTTAAAACAAGTAAATACAATATACTTTCCTATCTATTTACTAATGCTAGCAGCATAAGGATTATTCTTACAGGTACTTATATAGCACTGTCAATTTAGGCAGTGCTTTACATATATATATATTATACATTCATATCAGTCCCTAACCCTCAAGGGGTGTACAATCTAAGGTCCCTAACTTACATTTATAAATACACATACTAGGGCCATGGACTGCATGCAAAGTTGTGTTTATGTGAATATTTTTGTGGAGGGGGTCCATAGCTTTCATCAGATTCCTAAAGTGGGACAGTTTTCAAAAAAAAGTTAATAGCCACTGAATTAAACGGTACAGGGAGTCAATCAGTTATGTTACATAGCTACATAGTTAGTCTGGCTGAAAAAAGAAAAATGTCCGTCTAGTTCAACCATAAAAATAAAACATTTTTATAATTCTACACCCACAGTTGATCCAGAGGAAGGCAAAAAAACCCAGCAAAGCACGATCCAATTTGCTCCTGCAGCGAAAAAAATTCCTTCCTGATCCCCCGAGAGGCAATCGGATATTCCCTGGATCAACTTTACCTATAAATGTTAGTATCCAGTTATATTCTTTATATTCTATGTATCTAGGAAAGAATTCAGGCCTTTTTTAAAGCAATGCACTGAGCTGGCCAGAATCAACTCTTGAGGGAGTCTATTCCACATTTTCACAGCTCTTACTGTGAAGAAACCTTTCCGTATTTGGAGATTAAATCTCTTTTCCTCCAGACGTAAAGAGTGCCCCCTTGCCCTCGGTGATGACCTCAGGGTGAATAGCTCTACACTGAGTTCACTATATGAACCACTGATGTATTTATACATGTTGATCATATCCCCCCTTAATCTCCTCTTCTCAAGAGAGAATAAATTCAGTTCCTCTAATCTTTCCATATAGCTGAGCTCCTCCATGCTTCTTACCAGTTTGGTTGCCTTTCTCTGTACTTTCTCAAATTCCCCAATATTCTTTTTGTGAATTGGTGCCCAAAACTGAACTGTGCTGCAGTGCTACTGTGCCAACAAGGAACATGCTGATAGAAGGAGAGAGCAGAGTGACCAGAGATAAGCTCACCATTCTGCTCCTCCTTTTTCTGTCCATCACAGACTGGGGGAGCAACAACACTTGTGTGTGTTACTGAAGTGCAGCAAAGAAAATTCAGGCCTCCTTCCCTGCAAGACAGAGCTGCTGTGGCAGAACTGTGTACGAGGTGGTATTAAAAAGTATCAAGACTAGTTTTGTAACACGCCAACAGATGGCAGCACAAGGCTGCACGCACACTCACAGGGAGCACCAACCTTCATAGGTCAGTGTGCCAAAAGACATCATCCTGTGTACGTTGGGAGCTGTGCAACTGGTGCTATTCTGACCACATGCATTACCACATCTGCTATTTCATCATGAGCAGCAAGTTAGAACAAAGAAAAAATTCTGCATGAAACTGGACAAATCGTTGGATCTCTGCAATGTTGCCAAACAGCGATCTTTGAGCTGGATCTTTATCTTTGGGAAGAGAGTATTTAAAGGGGTGGACCTTGTTGAAGGTCTTCCTGATCTCTCATTGTCTTCCAGTGATGTTTTTCCGCTCTTGAAGCGCACGTGACACACAAAACACCTCGAAAGAAAAAACACACAAATACATGAAACAGAGTCTCATTAAATAATGAACAACAACTGAATCTGTTTCATGTATTTGTGTTTTTTTCTTTTCTTTTTTTATGTACTGATATTATGATACAGTATATGAATTATTATTTTCTATTCAGTTACATCAGTTGTCATCGGATCTTGATGCAGCTATGGCAACATGCGTAGATCCATGACGCCCATTTAAGATCATTTGGCCTGCACCTAAAACATTTATTTGGGATCTCACATCTTCAAGTTATGATATGATGTGTGTCATTTTATGGTGGAAACTTGGCACTGGTGTACTTCTATCCCAGTTTTATTTTTAAAATGTGTATGTAACACCCTCCTAGTTTAGCTAGGGAGAGCTAGACCCTAATGGTTAGTTAGGAGCTGATTAGCAGCTCAGGTGAGATAGCCAGAGCAAGGACTGAGAGACTCTGCAGGCCAGCCTCTCTGGAATTTCCCCATGCTCTGAGGCTTTTGGAGGATGTCCTTTGAGGCAGTGGGTGGATGTAAGGAGTGGCTGGCTGCACATTTCAGGGACCTCAGCCAATCCCCAACAGGAGGCTTAGCAAGGGGCTAGACTCTCTTAAAAAGTGTTGGAGCCTGCTCAGTAGCAGGAAGTTTGGAAGGAAGAAGGAGAGAGGAAGATGTGAAGTTGAGGTGGAAGACTGCCAGGAGGCCTAGTGGGATAGGGCCTTCCTGTGAGCCTGGAGGTGGAAAGAAGGAAAACTCAGGACTCACTGGCCCCCTGAGCGAGGAACACCTGAATGGTAGGGAAGGAACAACTCAGCTGATAGGCCTAGTAGAAGCAGCAATTACGCAAGTGATACAAGAGAGGAACTGAGTGAGTACACCTGCATCCCCTGGGGAAGGAACACTCTGGTGGGAAACCAGATTAGCCCTCTGTTAGTGACTGTTACCCATTTAAAGGAACAGGAGCCAGATCCCCTGCTCAGGAAGAAATCTCCATTTTTTGCGTTACGGCGCTGCGTTACTTTGACTGACAATTGTGTGGCCATGCAACGCTGCACCCAAATGAAATTTACGTCCTTTTTTCCCAACAAATTAAGCTTTCTTTCAGCGGTATTTGATCACCTGTGTGGTTTTTATTTTTTTCGCTTTAAAATAAAAAGACCAACAATTTTGCTGTGCACAGCATCCAAAGCAATGTGCCGGAGCTGACAGGGAGAACTGTTAGTAAACAAAACGGTTCTCCTCCCTGTCGGAGATCCTCGGTAATCACAGGGCGCCGGTGAGTAATCACCCCCTACCCGGAGATGCAAAATCACGTATATATATATGTGATTTTGTGCACTTGTGCTGCCCTGTAGCAGTATTTCTGCTATAGGGCAGTCGGGAAGCAGTTAATCTCCTCAATACAATAACAAAACGAAGGCCTAATTTCTGTCTAATGAAGGCTTGTGTGGAAAATGCTGATTGGCTGTGCAGGACTATAGGGGGACCCAAATTCATCAGCAATCCCTAAGGAGGTAGAACTACATGTAATTAAGCTGTTTGCTTTTATTTTTCTAGCATGGTGGTATTCCCAGTAAGGCTCACTGCTAACCCCCTTCTATTTATTGATCTCTCTCTGTTCCCGTGGCTGGGATATGTGAGAGACAGACAATGCCCTAGAATCAAAATCATCCTTTTAAAAATAAAATCTGCCAAGTCATCATGTCTGCTACCTACTGTTCCAGTTCTAGAATTCCCTTTTAAAACATTATTATAACAGATTATCAAGTGCTATGATTAATGCAACCCTGATTGTCTAGCAAGCAGCCTGCCCTCCGCTGTCACGCCAATATAGGGATATTTGTAAAATATTATTTTACAAAAAAATCATCAGTATTAGTTCATTTGTTATTTTATTGGCTAACATGCAAGTTATATTTGTTCTATAATTCTAACCAGATAAGTTGGTGCTAGTGTAGGGAAGTACTACTTATCCTTAAATGACACAAAGCTTATGAAATATTGATAATGCTATGTACTAAGCCTCTGGTGATTTTCCACTGTCAGGGCTCTTTTACATTGCCGCATCCTCCTGTGTTTTCTGTATAAGCACATTTCAAATGCATTATCCTGCACTGTGATTATATAAACATGACTTTTTCTTTCATTCTTTCCATGTTAGCAGCATACCATTTTTTTGTTTCCAAGTCTATTTAAAGAAATTAACATTTTAAATGAATATTTTTTAAATGACACCTATTTTTTAACCTTGTAATTATTGTTATTATTATTATTATTATTATACAGTATTTATATAACACCAACAGTTTGTGCAGCACTGTAAAGGGAGAAAGTACATTTACAATACAAGAGAAATAGGAGGGCCCTGCTCCTGGTAGCTTACAATCTAAAAGGTAATAACTGTGAGGGATAATCTAATGGAGAAATTAGAAGTACAGTTTATTAGGTTGAGATGGGATATGTCAGCACCTGTGGTAGTGAGCTCTTATTGATCCTCAACTTGGGTTCCCCAGGGCGCGGAGTCTAAGCCCCAGCCTGCTTCTTCACCAGAGCCCCTGATGGTAGGAATGGACTTGCAACAAGCTGGGACCAGGTCGCGTCCCCCGGGTACGCCCAGCTGAGGTTGAGAAGACCGCTCGCGGGAGAAGAGTATAATGGGAGGAGACAAACGGAATCCGATAGACAAGCCGGGGTCAGGACAGGCAGAAAACAAGCAAGGTCAGAGAACAAAGCCGGGGTCGGTACACAAGTAGTCGATGTAGCATTCAGACAGTAGTAACACACGGGAGCTCTGACAACTAGGAAGTTGCTCAGGCAAAGTGGCCTAGTTTGAGCATGTCTTATATAGACAGGCAAACAAGGAGGCGGGCCAGGAAGTGATGGAAGGGAAGGAAATAAAACCCAGAGGACAGCAGACGACGCCCATAGATGAGCACAGACAAACACATGGGAAGGGATCAGGAACAGGACTGCAGCAAGAAGGTAAGAAGGTAAGAACACAAACAAGAAACTGCAGGCTAACTTGAGACAGGATTCCCTGATGGAATTAATTCACTGAAAGGCAATCAAATTAGGAGACAGACAGACAGATTTGGGTGGGGAGTTCCAGAGGAAAGAAGAGACTCTGAGGAAGTCCTAAAGGTGAGTACTGGAGGAGGTGAAGGTGGATCTGGAAAGCAGGTGGTCTTGGGAGAAGTGAAGAGGATGGTTTGGGTGATACTTTGAGACAAGGCTGGTGATGTAGCTGGGGGCTGAGTTGTGGATGACTTTGTATGTTGTTAATATTTTGACTTTTATATGTTGGGTTGGCAGAAGCCAATGGAGGAATTGGCAGAGGAGGCTGGCAGCCATGGAGCTGTTGGTAAGGTTGATGAGTCTATCAGTGCATTATAATGCTCACATTCCCTCCAAAAATGTTATAGATCCACAACCTAATTTATCCATGAGATCCCTGATTTTAGCCAACATTTTGGAGATTGGGTAGGCCTGTGCTGGGAAGTTAGGAACTGATCAAAGTGGCTTTCAGCAAGAGTGCTCAGATTGACTGGAGAATAGATCATGTGACAAAGCATGAACAAATACATTGTTCTTCTATTTTTTTGCCACTTTTCTGTCAGATTGCATATGGAAACAGATCCAATCACATCAATTAGTGCCATTTCCATTTGATCAAACTTTTAGAATTTTCTTTTCTCTACATTCACTTAAAGGAAACCTATGCTTTGCCCCTGCACCCCCAAGGCATAGCAACAGGTTCACTTTAATAGCCTCCATCCCAATCACCTCTCTGTTGTCCCTCCACACCCTCCCCCTCTCTGTTCAGCCACAGGTAGTGAACAAAATGCTCTGTACCTTCAGATATGGAAGAATATGTCCCCAGCCTTGTGTAAGCTCCAAAAAGAGGGAGCTTACACAGTTTCCTTTCTTCAATACCGGAAACTGAATGGAGGGGACCAGGAGCAAGAAAAAGGTGAGTATGTGCTGCTGAGGAGGATGGAATTAAAGTGAAACTGTAGCTTTGCATGGAAATACTGGCTTTGTAAGATAAAAAATGTAATAATATAGAGGTTGGATGAAAAGTTTAGAATAGTATAACAATTTTGGTAGTTAAAGTGATTGTAAAGGTTAAAAATGTTTTAATAACAAACATGTCATACTCATCTGCTCTGAACAATAGTTTTACATAGAGCAGCCCCGATCCTCCTCTTCTGGGATCCCCTTCCCTCTTGACCCTGCATTCCGCACCAAGTGCTCACCATAGAAATCTACTGGGTCACTTGTGCATGTTCGCTCCCAAGGCGGCTTGGTGTGTCCACAAGACACACAGAGTAGGACTCATTCCCCACCCCCTCACAGGCTGTGATTGACAGAAGCAGGAGCCAATGGCTCCCAATGCTGTGTCTGAGCCAATAGGGAGGCAGAAAGCCAAGAGAGCCTCTGCTCTCATGCACATTGCTGGATCAAGGTCAGGCTCAGGTAAATATAAGGGGGGCTGGTGAGGGAAGCTGCTTATAGAAGTTTTTTTACTTTAATGCAGACAATACAATAAGGTAAAAATCTTTCTATCTTTAGAACCACTTTAAATAGTACAGTTTTATAGAGGTCCATATTAGTCCTAAAAAAAGGAAATAGGGACAGGGGAATTTGGTTCTAAATGAAAGATAGTCCCTGTGTTTTTCTCATGTCAGGTTTTACCCATACAAATAATATGGGCAGCTGCCTCAGATCCACTAGTCCAAATGGACTACTAGACCCAAGGCTGTTCGGTAACCCTGGGTGAGCTGCCATTAGTCTGAAGGTCATTTATTTGTATCTGTGTGTGGTGGTGTATCCTGCAGATTCCTCTCAGGAGGTGAAGTGAATCAGGGCTATTCTTTATGACTTTGTGATTTTTATCAATGCAAACATATTTTGCAGACATAAACATTGATCTTCTAGATGCAATGCAAAGTATGTGCAGTACGTGATGGGAAATTCTGTACAGGTATATATTTGGGAAAAAGTCATAGAAGAGTAAGCATGCCCTGGCAATTTAATGGCTGGAACATAGGAGCCTATTAGTGATGTCACAGCTCCCGGAATTCCCGGTAATGGTCAAGCGCTCTTTCCTCTCCCCCGCGGCCACCACTCCCTAACACATGGGAGATCATGTGACCAAACTGGAGTGTGCTAAAAATAGGTAGGTATACAATTTTTTTTTTTTTTACAGAGCTTGGGCAGCATGGGTGTTAGGAGGAGGCGGTGACATTTTTAAACATAGTGATAGTTAGGAATTCCACTTTAAAGACACAGTCACAGGTCCATTGGACAGTTCTTTTTACCATAGAAGAGGAGACCAATGGCAGGGTCCTAAAGAATTTTCTTTCCTCTTCTACAATTTAAACCCAGCATTCTTCTGACCCCAAAGACAAAGGCACAAATACTTATATTTCCAACAGAAAAAGCAGTTACATATAAAACTTGAATTAGGGCCAAATCCATCAGAAAATGTTGAGTTGCTAAAAATCTACATTGTGTATGAAAAGTTATTAGCTATGAGACGTGACAGCTATCCCACCTTCGAAAAGCTATGAAAGCCTTGGACTTTGTGGACCAGTCAGCTTTAATCATCTAAAGATATCTTAATACTCTAACGATACCTTATCCTTTGTTATGATCTAGTTTATTGGTCTTCAAACCAGATGTGGCCCTTTGCTTGCTTCTATCTGGTCCTTGGGGCACTGTTCCATCCACAACTGCCACCAATGATCAATGATGGGGCAGCACTGACACCAGTGGTGGGGCACTATTCCTCCCACAGACACCAATGATGGGGTGCTAGTCCTCCCACTGATGTCAACAATGGGACACTATTATTTCCACTGACACCAACAATGAGTTCATTCCACTTAAACAACTGTTGTTTACTCCCACTGACCACAGTCCAGCCCCCATAAAGTCTAAAGGACAGTACACTGGCCCTTTGTTTAGAAAGTTTGGAGACCCCTGATCTAGTTTCTTGATGAACCTACATACCTAGGGTCCATATGTGCTGCATTTCTTTGACTGTATACTTTGTAATTACTGTTGGAATTTATTCTTTGTGTTCATCAATTATTTTGTTGTGTTCCGCCTTATAGGCAATGTTATACTTTCTACATAAAACTCAATATGTAATGATAAAAAAACTTGGATTATGAAACCAATAGTGAACACAATCAAGTAAAATCTAAGAATAAAAGAGGGTAAGAGGGTTAAATAGGATTTGAAGGAGGCAAAAGAGGTGTGGGGGGAGGGAGGCAGCCCCTAGGGCTAAAGTGTCAATGCTAGCACCTATACATGTCCAGTCCTCAAGATGCAGCATTACAAAAGTCAAAATTTATAATATTTATATCTGTATATGTATGAGTTGTAAGGAGAGTAATATTCACATAATTGACAGTTTTGTTTTGTGATAATGAAAACAGAAGAGCGTGTTTTGGGGCCCAACGTTATTATATGAAATTGTTTTTTTGGATTTGCATTCTTGAAGATTGAACATATTTATTGCAGTGCTGCTGCTATTAAATATTCTAGGACATAGGGTCATGTGAAATGTTGGCATATACTGTATCTTCATGATCATGTTTAGGAAACAATGATATAGATAGCATAATAATTATAAATTTACAATTCATACTTGAACCAGGTGCTTAGATGGAGAGATTTATATAGACACAGTTATAAACAGAATATGTTATTAAAAATGGTCATATTTGAGGTTATTGCTTTTAGTGTATGATCATATAAACATTTTTTATTTTTCTATTTTTTATAATAAATATCCTTGTCAAACCACCTGTATAATGCTGTAACCAGATTTCAGTATTTTCAGTAAATGTTGTCTGATGTCTGACTGTAGACCAATCAGTAAATATCATATAAACGTTACACGTTAATATTAACATCATCTCAATATTTTTAAACCTGCAGCTTATATTGAAATAATACCTGGTGATTCTACAATGACGATTCAAGCTCTTCCTGTTATAGGGTGACGGTGTTCTTTCCGTCTCCCAGTTGTGCTCCTGTGTTGTCGCATGCTCTCCCAATGGGGTTTATAAGTGTCCAAGCCTACTCACATTGCACAAGCAGCACTGGACCCTAAAGACTGGAAAGCAGAAATACAGTCAGGTCCATAAATATTGGGACATCGACACAATTCTAACATTTTTGGCTCTATGTGAGATGGGGAAACAGCTCTCATTGTTTGAACACTGTTTGTGTGGAAGTAAATTAATATTTTGACTGACATTCTGCGATTTAGCCACAAGATGTACCGGTTTTTCTAACACAGCCTCAGACTGCATAGATATTTGGATATTCATGAAGAGGTGTTTTTTTTTTTGCACACAGAGTTGGAGAGAACAGGAAGGAGAGAGAGAAGCCATGTTTTGGAGCATGGTGAATAAGGAGCCCTGTGAGCTGAGAATCTGATGACATCCAGGTGTGAAAGTGTCCCTCCGTAACCAGAGCTGCAGCTAAGTGAAGCTGATGAGATTGCTGCCAGGAAGCTGATGAGATTGCTGCCAGAAAGGCTGATGAGAGCAGAGGAACTAAGCAACATATACAGCGAGACCGCATGCTTGTTGGAGAGACATTTGTTCTGTTCAGAGTCACTAGTGTATGCAAAGCAGACCCGGGTTGGTAAGATCGTGCACGCACCTCATTTCAGTGTTGGCGCCTTGAGACTGAGTACAGGCCTATAGTTAGTTAGTTAGGGCCTCTGTTTGCGTCAGACCACAAGTGTTGTTACTGATCATTGGAAGGACTCCACAACTTAAAGTGACATCTCACATTGGAGAGCTGATAAAATCCTACAAACTCAAGCCAGACTGCTGTTTTGCTCAGAAGGAATACTCAGGCACGTGCTACAGGACCAGTTATGGGAGAGGGAATACTGTAGATTTGTGTAAGATTGTAAGCTGTTGTGCTGCACCGCAGGCTAGCCCATACCGTACACCCATACACTGATTCCTGCTCCTTTACGGTAATAACAGGTAAGGTGTGGCAGCTTAGTTGTGCCCGCCAGTAGGTAAATTACTTCACTTTCTACCTTCATCCATCAGAAGGCGCCGTGCTGTGCAGCACAAGGGTCTCAGCCTTTGGGCTGGGTGTATGTAAATTTATTGTATGTTTCCAGCATTTGTGGTTGTGTTTATTTGCCACATCTAAGTAAAATTCTGTTGTGGCAAAAGCTGGTGTTGGGTTGCTTTCCTCGTTCGTGACTTCACTGTATCCTGGGAAGCCCACCCTGGTACACGGCTTACAACTATACACCACCACAATGGATCTGAAATGAAACGAACAAGATGTGCTTTAACTGCAGACTGTCAGCTTTAATTTGAGGGTATTTACATCCAAATCAGGTGAACAGTGTAGGAATTACAACAGTTTGCATATGTGCCTCCCACTTGTTAAGGGACCAAAAGTAATGGGACAATTGGCTTCTCAGCTGTTCCATGGCCAGGTGTGTGTTATTCCCTCATTATCCCAATTACAATGAGCAGATAAAAGGTCCAGAGTTTATTTCAAGTGTGCTATTTGCATTTGAAATCTGTTGCTGTCAACTCCCAAGATGAGATCCAAAAAGCTGTCACTATCAGTGAAGCAAGCCATCATATAAAAAATGATAGTTGGCTTTATATTCTCTAAAAGGAGCCATGCTGGGAGGTAGGTAGGGGGTGGAACCAAGGGATGGTGCTCAGAGCTGGGTAGGGGGGCAAAAGGGAGGAGTTTCTGCACCAATTCTATGAAAAAAAGCCCTTGTAACACATACTTAATTTATGTAATACTTAAGGTTCACTACACGTGCCACCTTTTTCTTCTGGATGCCTTCAAGGCATCCCTCCTAACCAGGGGCGGACTGACAACTCATGGGGCCCCCCGGCAATAGGGGATCATGGGGCCCCTGTGTCCTTGCCCAAACTCAAAATAGCCTATGAAAAAGGTACCAGGGGCATCTCATGGGGCCCCCTACTGACCCCGGGCCCTCGGGCAGTGCCCGAGTTTCCAAATGGTCAGTCCGTCCCTGCTCCTAACAATACATTTATATCTTGGTTCTTGTTATTTGAATTCTGCTTTTTTCCTTTATAATTTGTCCCTATTTTGAGATCAATCGTAAAGAAGTTCCAGAGGAGAAAATCAGTGCAGGCTCATGTGCCTGTTTGTGAGCATAAAGTCACTGCCAGATGTGTGTTAGTAAGCATGACGTCACTCTTACGCATGTGCAAGAGTGCTGTCAGGAACATCATGCCAGCAGTCAGGCTAATGTGCATGCACATACTTGTGGGCATAGAAGTCTAACTACATATGCATTATTATGTACATTTACAAATACGCCCAAGTGTGAACTTGCACACACATCTGCTGCCACCAAGTGGGCTACATACTTAAACCTGAACATTGCACAAGCTCCTTGCTGAATGGTCTTCAGTTTTGCTCCTTCGATCCTAATACTCATCTTGATCATGTCATTGACCCGGCTTCCACCTGACCTGCTTTCAGATTACCCTTGTCTGCGTATGTTCACAGTATATCTCTGTTA
Organism: Staurois parvus; assembly: GCF_062004578.1. Taxonomy (NCBI): domain Eukaryota; kingdom Metazoa; phylum Chordata; class Amphibia; order Anura; family Ranidae; genus Staurois; species Staurois parvus. The sequence goes on from NW_028318510.1 coordinate 7,239,005, forward strand.
CTGACTTTGGCCTGGACTACTGACCATGCTTCTGCCAAGTGAACTGGTACTTCGCTGCCTGCTCATTGCTGACCTCTGCCTGTCCCTGACTCTGATCCTGTCTATGACTTGGTGCTTTCTGCACAGTTGTCACTAGACCTGGCTCTGGCCCTGACTCCAACTTTAACTGAACTTGCCACATCCACAGGGCACTGTCAACTGTACTCCTGTTTTAACTCTCTCAAGTTCCAGCCCACAGTGTCAGGCACTTTGGCACTTTTGCCTTTCCTTTGTCCTTGCAGACCCTGTGTCAACCTCCAGGGTTGCTTGGACGGCAAATGTGCACAAGGCCACCCTTGTCATTTTGGGTTCTGCATACAGTGATCCTGGCACACAGGCGCTGTGTGATATACAAATTGATCTGCACTTGTGCAGCTCAGTGTACATTCCAAAGAACTCTGTGAGCAGGCTGGTAGGTTTCTTTTACTGTAAAAGTGACATTGAATGTCTCTTATCCAATAAAGAGTCTTTCTGCTTGCAGTTTTTGAAAGTGGGAGTTTACCAGAGTCTTATGCTAGCTATCCATAAATAAACATTAAAGCTGAGGTTTGGCAAAGAAAAAAAATTTCTCTACAGTTTTAGTGGCACTACTTACCTGTAATGAGGTACACCCACATCATGCAGGCAGCAGGATCATTTAGAGATCTTCTGGTCCTCTTCTTGTCTCTGAACTTCTAGTGCTGGAATAGTTAATCGCTTTGGGTCTTCAGGCAGAACTACAGTGAAGATGGTCTGACAAGGGCCAATCCCCTTAAAGTTCTCACATTGTTAACAATGAATGTAACATGCTCTGGGAATGGGGGAGATTCAGAATGACATAATCCTCTCCCCCATTCTAATGGTGTCAGTGGAGAAGAAGGGAGCCCTGGGTCTCTGACTCTAATGCAGTGGTCTCCAAACTGTGGCCTGAGGGCCAGATGTGGCCCTTTGCTTGCTTTTATCTTGCCCTTGGGGATTTATCCCCCCCCCACTGACAGCAACAGTGGGCCATAGTTCCTGCAACTGACACCAACAATGGGGCACTACTCCTCCTACTGACACCAATAATGGGGTACTATTCCTACCATTGACACCAATGATGCGGCACTATTCCTCCCACTGTCACCAATGATGGGGCACTATTCCTGCCATTGACACCAATGATGCGGCACTATTCCTCCCACTGTCACCAATGATGGGGCACTATTCCTGCCACTGTCACCAATTATGGGGCAGTATTCTTCCCACTGATACCAACGATGGGGTGCTATTCCTCCCACTGTCACCAATGATGGAGCACTATTCCTCCTACTGACACCAATATTGGGGCACTATTTCTCCCACTGACACCAATGATGGGGCAATATTCTTCCCACTGATACCAATGATGGGGTGCTATTCCTCCCACTGACACCAATGATGGGGCACTATTCCTACCACTGACAGCAGCAATGGGACACTATTCTTCCCACTGACACCAATGATGGGGGCACTAGACCTCCCACTAACATCAATGATGGGGGCACTATTCCTCCAACTGATACTAATGATGGGGGCACTATTTTTCCCACTGACACTAATGATGGGGGCACTATTCCTCCCACTGACACCAATTATAGGGGCACTATTCCTCACACTAATACTATTCATTGGGCATTGTTTACTCCCAAATCAGGACATTTTTTACTTTCACTGACCACAGTCCGGCCCCTTTAAGGTTTGAAGGACAGTAAACTGGCCCTTTGTTTAGAAAGTTTGGAGACCCTTGCTCTAAGGGATAAACCCCAGCAGTGCTGGAAGTTCAGAGATAGGAAAAGGACAAGCATCCCTGCACTGAAGAATCCAGCTGCCTGCACAATGTGGGACATACTTCATTACAGGCAAGTAGTGTCACCAAAGCTGTAGATAATTTTTTGTAGCTAAACCTCAGCTTTAAATCACATAATTATAAAAAAAATCTTATATATAATGTGACACATACTGTATTCATTATCCCCTGTGAGTAAGCACTGCTGTGTCACACATCACAGAACCTGCCTTCTGAACCATAGAGAAGCCGGGAGGAGGAGTTTCAGGACTGCTTGCAGGCAGCAAGGTACCATGGGATATGTAGTCCTTAGAAATTGAACGTAAACAGCAAAGATGAAGCTACAAAGCAAGCAGGGAATCCAGGAAGTTGCAGAAAGAGATGAACAGCAGACAGGCAGAACTCATAACATAAAAGCAGATTTTTCAAGTAACCTTATATTGGATTTACAATAGTAAATGTTTTGTATTTGTAATGTTTGTAATGCCATAACAATATTGATTTCATATAATTTAAGTGTATGACCATTTGGAAACTCGGGCACTAGGGGTACTAGGGGTCAATAGGGGGCCCCATGAGATGCCCCTGGTACCTTTTTCATAGGCTTTTTTGAGTTTGGGCAAGGACACAGGGGCCCCATGATCCCCTATTGCCCGGGGACCCCATGAGTTGTCAATCCACCCCTGGTGACCACAGAACTTCTTTATATCAATAAAAAAGCACTACTGCATTAAATGATATTCAACCTTAAATTTGGCTGCCTTGACCGAGGAATGGAAAGTTTTCGGTTGTCTTACTACAAAGGCAGGTGACACAGAGATAAGATCAAAGAGTCTGTAAAAAGAATTGGCAATGCTGACAGCAAAGATTAATTAGTTTGTGACTGTAAATGTCGTGACTCGTGATTTGCATTTAGTGAGCCAGTGTAATTCCATTTAGCCGAGTGAAAGGGAAGGAAACCAACAAGGATAGAAAAATGAGTGTACTGTAAAGGTAATTCAGAAACGATGGGAAATTTCCACTAAGAAAATACATTTTTTTATTGTACTGGAAAGACTGGATCCACTGGCTGCCGTGCATTTTTTGGCAATATACAAATGTTGTGATGTAAACGCACAGGTGACCTGTTGAGAAGTATTGCAGTGAGATTAGCTAATCTCACCAATGTCAGATGATTTAAAGAGAAGATTCCTCAGCTATCAACCTATTTCCTTAAAAATCTGTGAACACAGGCATAAAAATTGTAGAAATTTAAAATGTCTGGGGTGATACACCTATTAACAGATACACAGCAAAACACTCCCATTTCTGATTGGTTGCTATGTGCAATGAAAATCACCTGCCATTCAGATTCTGTACACTGAATGGGGTGGGATTACTAAGAGCAAATAAGTTGTTTGCTTTGCAAGGGACTTTTCCCTTAGTTCATTGAATGAGGTAAAGCTCTGATGACTTCGATCATCTAATTATAGTTACATAGTTAGTCTGGCTGAAAAAAGACAAAAGTCCATCCAGTTCAACCATAAAAAGAAAAAAGTTATACTCCTATACCCACAGTTGATCCAGGGGAAGGCAAAAAAACCCAGCAAAGCACGATCCAATTTGCTCCAGCTGGGAAAAAAATACCTTCCTGATCCCCAGAGAGGCAATCGGATATTCCTTGGATCAACTTTACCTATAAATATTAGTATCCAGTTATATTCTGTGTATCTAAGAAAGAATCCAGGACTTTATTAAAGCAATCCAATGAGCTGGCCAGAACCAACTTTTGAGGGAGTCTATTCCACATTTTCACAGCTCTCACTGTGAAGAAACCTTTCCGTGTTTGGAGATTACATTTCTTTTCCTCCAGATGTAAAGAGTGCCCCCTTGTCCTCTGTGATGACCTCAGGGTGAATAGCTCTACACCGAGTTCACTATATAAACCCCTGATGTATTTATACATGTTGATCATATCCCCCCTTAATCTCCTCTAAATTCAGTTCCTCTAATCTTTCCTCATAGCTGAGCTCCTCCATGCCTCTGATCAGTTTGGTTGCCCTTCTCTGTACTTTCTCAAGTTCCCCAATGTTCTTTTTGTGAATTGGTGCCCAAAACTGAACTGCATATTCCAGATGAGGTCTTAGTAATGATTTGTAGCGGGGTAATATGATATCTCTCTCTCTGGAGTCTATACCTCTTTTAATACAAGAGAGGATTTTGCTCGCTTTAGAACCGCAGCTTGGCATTGCATGCCATTATTAAGCTTGTGATCTACCAGAACCCCCAGATCCTTCCCCCCCATTGATTCCCCCAGTTGTACCCCCCTAGTATGTATGATGCATGCATATTCTTAGCCCCAAGTGCATAACTTTACATTTATCAACATTAAACCTCATTTGACACATAGTTGCCCAATTAAACAGTGCATTGAGGTCGGCTTGTAAATTGGAGACATCCTGTAAGGACGATATTCAACTGCACAGCTTGGTGTCATCTGCAAAGACTGAAATGGGATTTTTAATCCCAGACCCTATGTTGTTTATAAATATATTAAAAAGTAAGGGTCCCAACACTGAACCCTGGGGTACACCACTGACAACCCTAGACCATTCAGAGTATGAATCATTAACCACTACTATGCGCAAACAGTTTATTTCCTTGCATGATTAGATATTCTTTGCAGTTGCACATTCACTAGGCTCTGGTGAAAATTCCTTTTCAATGTGAAAATTCACTTGCAAAGTGAACAGCTAATTTGCCTTTAGTAAATGGACCTCAATGTGTTTATATCTAGTTTTAGCTTATAGGAAATTCTACTATTATTATCTCTTTCTAATACAGGAGTTCTTAAGCTTTTTACACCTTTTTACAGATCCCTGGTGGAGTTCCAAATATGTCATGATTCTACTTTTCCAAACTCTCCTATTAGGCAATAAGCATAAACCTGCAATAATACTAATTCAATGCTATACCCAAGCAGCTGGAAAAAAGCATTAGATGGCTATCTCTCTATGAAGTCCTTGTGATGAAATGCGTCGAATTTCAGGTGATGTCAGACATCAGAGGAACTTGTAAGAGTCAGGTCTCTTATCTGGTAGCACGAATACCGGGATTTTGAGTGTTATACAAGTGATTTTTATGTGAGTAAACTACTGGATTTTAATGAATGCGCTTTTTTAAACAAAATTACACAATGGAAGCTGTGTGGTGCTTTTTCATATGTGGTATATGAGGAAAACCGAAGGAGTGAATTCTAAGAGTGGTCTTTAAACCGGAACTTAAGTGGAGAAAGGAAAAGGCCTTGAGAGGAGCTCCAACTGTGCTTCTGGTGATGTATGACCTTCTTTAAATAAGAGGAAATATATATATATCTGCTGAAGCTTTCTGTTACTTAAAACACTGAACATGGAGGTGAATGTTTTTGGGAACAAGTAGGAATGTTCTATTCACAGTTTTTTGAAGATTAATATTTGGAATATTCACAGTTATTTAAGGGCTATATACTATATTCACAGTGGCTAAATGGTTAGCACTTCTGCCTGGCAGCACTAGGGACATTGGTTTGAATCCCAACCACTGCACCACCTGCCTGGAGTGTGCCTGTTCCTGTGTGGGTTTTTACCCACACTCGAAAGACATGCTGGTAGGTTAATTGGATCCTGTCTAAATTGGCCCCAGTATATGTATGTATGAATGTGAGTTAGGGACCTTAGATTGTGTGCTCGAGAGTTAGGGACCTATGTGAATGTACAATATTTATGTAAAGTGCTGCGTAAATTGATGGCACTATAGAAGTACCTGTAATTAATAAATAAATACGAATAAAAATTCACAGTGACTTAAAGCAGAGCTCCACCCAAAAGGAGAAATTCCGCTTTAAGGACTGCTCCCCCGCTCCCCATTAAGGATTGGCACCTTTGGGGAGTGGGGGGGAGCAAGTACCCGGATTTTACAAGTACTCGCTTCCACTTACGGTCCGATCAAGCGGAAGGTGTCCTCCCTCCCTGTAGTCTTTTGGGACACGAGACAGGTCCCAGAAGACTACAGGATCATTCACGAAGCGCAGCGCTACTCGCACATGCGCAGTGGGCACCCGTCTGTGGAGCCACAAGCTATCACAGCTGGGTTCCCACAGTGAAGATGCCGGCCTCCTGGAATACAGGACGGCCAGTGAAACGAGCTGCAAGGGACACACCACAGGACCGAGGGACAGGTAAGTGGCTGTTTTTTAAAAGTCAGCAGCTACAGTTTTTTTGTAGCTGCTGACTTTTATTTTTGGATAGGTTGAGTGGAACTTTGCTTTAAGGACTATATATTTTCTGGAAGATTGTATATGTATTCACTATATTAGTTAGCTATCTTAGTGATTACACTTATTTCACCTATAAATTCACCTATTTATTTATAATATAAACATTTTCAAACATTCTTTCATATTTTATGTTGTCACAAATGGCTTAGTTCTAACAACAGAAATATACAGTATAGGACTGGTACGTATTTCCATAAAATGTCCTTTTAGGCATCCTTGTGACTTCAAAATGTATCAGTAGGTTGGTTTTACCTGACTCATGGATAGCTAGGAACAGAACAGCTGGAAAACACATAAGGAATTTATCATATTGATTTTTTTTAAAAAAGGCAAATCACAAACACACAAGCCAGTTACAATTAATGGGATTTTTGCTTTTGTTTTAGTGCAATCAGAAGTTGGAATCAAGGTACAGCTAATGACGATGTTATTCACATGTCATCTAACACATCCAATCGATTCCTTCACTTTGATTTTAGGTTCAATAAAGCAGAGAATGTTGTTTCCTATTTTTTTTTGTACATTCAGTCTCATACCCCCATCATATGGTTTCCATATCCCACGTACGTTTAATATTTCTGGTTAATCGTGAACTGCCTTGTGTTTGTTACATTTATGGCAGATGATACATTATTCATCTTCTGGGAGTTGCTTGCTACTTACAGCAAGATAATCATTTTATATAGATTTATGCAAGCTTTAAGGAGAGAATTCTCAAAGGGAAAAGTGAAAAGATCTCGCATCAAAATAAAAACCGCTAGTAAACATACAAAGGATTGCTAGCTTCTTGAGCAGATGTTAGTGGTGGCTGGATGGGAATGCAATGTGTGTAATAGCTAGTCTTTTGTCTGAGGTACTTAGACTTAGATCTGAGATAAGCATGGTGTCATGGTAGGGGGCCCAGCATTGTTTAAACCGTTTTTTTATTATAGATAGAGTAGACAATGGTTAAACCCTCGTGTTGATCTTATGTGCCCTTCAAGAGATTCCCCTTCACTTCCTCTTCAGTAGACACAACAGGAAGTGAGAAGGAATTTCTTTAAAGTGAGGTAAGTGTCCTTAACAGAATATTTCCTCTCTATTCCTGATCTGGGAACAATTCTAAAGTTTGGATTTTCCTTCACTATCAGTTCCAGTGACAGTGGTCACAAGGACATATAAAGAGTGAATCTATCTAGCAGGGATTTAACCCTCCCCCACTCTATCCAAAACCTATAGTGTTACTAAACTCTGCACTCACTATATCCGATTTCCCACAGTACACAGAACATGGAAGTGCAATTATTTTAGTAAATATAAACTGCTTTTCTCATCTGCAGTTAGAGCAGTCTTGTGTCTTCTATCAGTGTTCAGCAGAGCACTGGTTAGGCTTGTAGGAGGAGTTTTCTTTCTGCTCTAGAAGGATGCAAAACCCCTGACCTCTGTGTGGACAGTGCTGATTGGCCCTGTGCTGATCACATGCACTCTCCCAAGAAAAAAAAAACCTCTCTAGCAATACACACTAAACTGAGCATGCGCATGTGGCTACGGGTTCAGTCTGTCTTATCAGGAGATAAGACGTGGACATTTGAACAAGAGGAGGGGCAGAGAAAACAGGATCAAATGGCCTTTTTACACAATGCAGAGGATTAACCCCTTATGTTCCACAGTGAGTATAACAAGCATGCTTTACTGCATATACAGACTGATTTTACTGTTGTGGGTTTATTAACACTATAAAGTAAAACTAAAGGCTATTTCGGATGGGAGGATTATAACCCCTGTCAGTTTTTTCTTTGCCATCTGCACCCCATTAGGGATATTCCCATTTATTTCCTGTTCCACAGCAAAAACAGGAAGTAAGGGGAACCAGGGTCATTAGAACTAGTGTCCCCATTGGAAGATTTTCCCTCTATCCCTGTTCTGGTGACAATCCAAAATTTGGGATTTTCTTTCATGTTCACTCTTGGTGATAACCTTAGACAGGACAAACAGAGAGGTTGAAGCTCCCGAAAGGGGGTATAGACAGCATTTAAAACCTTATAGGTGTTGTAATCTTAAAAACAAATGGCTACAGTTATGTGCACTATAAATTTACATCAGAAGGCTGCAATCACAAAAAATAAAGAAAGAGGAAGCAGTACACACGAGTTACACAATCTAAGCACTGCACCAGTTCACACACAATTAGTGCTGCTGTTGCTCTCACTCTCCATACCTGGCAGTAAGGGGCAGAAGGAAGAGAGAGACAAAACACTGAACATTTCCAGGACTGTGTGCGGCCACAGAGAGAGATGGAGGAAAGCCCCACCCATCACCAGGGAAGGCAGAGGAACCTGTAATGTAATGCTGTGCACCCTGGGAGAGGACGAAGCCTGCTGGGAGGAGCAAGGGCTTGTGGGAGATATAGTCCCCAGATAGACAGAGCCTGTGCTGCAGTTTTTTTCTTGAAGTATAGATCCTAGCATTACCAGAGCGCTGAAGAGGAAGACAAGGAAGGACTGTTCCTGGGCTCAGGGAATTCATAGGAAGGACATTGTAGAGCACATACTGTGCAGCAAACTGCTGATGATTTGCATCAGAGACAGAGAGGCATGGTTGATGATATCTTCTGGTGTGTAGAAAAGCCACTGTCAAGTGTGGTGTCACCGCCTTGTCATAGAGAGGATTCCACAGCAGCTAACATCCTTAAATCCCAGGCAGAAAGAGGGAGGAGACATGTTGTCATTCTATGTGTCAGCGAGAGGCCACTGGCCACCATAACTTCTACACACTAATTAAAGGAACAGCATTACCACTTAGGACACTTTTTAGCCACGTACCCCTGAGTTCGTGGGACTCACGTTTGAGTGCTCCAGTGTTGGATTTGGACCCAAATGCACTAGCCAGTGGGAAAGGGTTTGCCATAGACTGTCAGACCATCATTATTGCATTGTTCCTTAGTCTCTTATTATTTTTTAACTGTTTCCATGTACTTATTAGGCCACTTGCACACAGATGTAATAATTTACTAATGTTTATATTCTGGACCTTCTGGACAGAAAAATCCTGAGTAAAATGTTCCATAAACACTTTACGTAAATGCGTGTAAATGTGCATATGCATAAAAATCTTCATCATCTTCTAATTATTTTTATACAGGATTTATATACAGTAGCACCAACAGTTTGTGTAGTGCTTTACAACATAAGGGCAGACAGTTCAATTACAATACAATTTAATACAGTAGGAAAAAGAGGGCCCTGCTAGTTAGAGCTTACAATCTAAAATGGAGGGTCAGTTGGTATAAAAGGCAATAACTGGGGGATGAGCTGATGGAGAAAATAAAGTACAGCTATTAGGTGGAGGCAGGAAAGGTTTGTCTAAAGAGATGGGTGTTCAGGGATCGTCTAAATGTAGACAGAGTAGGAGACAATTGGGCAGATAGGGGTGGGGAATTCCATAGGATGGGAGAGACTCGAAAGAAGTCCTGGAGATGAGCATGGGAGGAAGTGAAAAGGGAGCTAGAGAGCAGGAGGTCTTGGGAGGAACAAATTATGATTTGGTTGGTATTTTGAGACTAGGGTAGTGAAGTAGCTGGGGGCCGTGTTGTGGATGGCTCTGTAAGTTGTTAGTATTTTAAATTGGATTAGTTGGGATAGTTGAAGCCAGTGGAGGGATTGGCAGAGAGGAGTAGCAGACACTGAACAGTTGGTAAGGTAGATGAGTCTGGCAGCAGCATTCATGATGGACTGAAGAGGGGATTGCCTATGTAAAGGTAATCCAATGAGGAGGGAGTTGCAGTAGTCAAGGCGAGAGATGATTAGGGAGTGAATTAGAAGCTTTTTGGTGTCATTGGTTTGGAAGAGGTGTATTTTGGAGATGTTGCATAGGTTGAGGCGGCAAGCTTTTGACAATAATTGGATGTGGAGCCAAAAGAATAGTTCAGAGTTCAGGATAACGCCTAGGACCTTGGCATGTGGGGACAGGTTGATAGTTGTGCCTTCAATTTTGACGTGTGGGGGAGGAAATATTACGAGGTCGGTTTTGGAAAGATTAAGTTTGAGGAAGTGGTGTGACATCCAGGCTGATATGTTCGTTAGTAGATTAGTGATGCATGTAGAGACTAATGGCTAGAGAAATAGACAGAGAAATGAAAAGGAGAGGGGAAAGTGAGATTGTAATTGACGCTGAATGTGCGTTGAGATAGCTAGGAAGAGAACCAGTGAAAAGTACAGTCACTGAGACAAAAGGAGTTTGTTGAGGAGGAAGGAGTGGTTCACTGTGTCAAAGGCAGAAGAAGTCCAGGAGTAAGAGTACAGAATAGTGTCCATTGGTTTTAGCTGTTAGTAGATCGTTTGTGAGTTTTAAGAGACCAGTTTCTATGGAGTGTTGAAGGTGAAATGCAGACTGAAGAGAATCCAGAATGTTTTCAGTAAGATGGACATGCAGTTGGTTGTAGACTAAGTGCTCATGGAGTTTGGAGGAAAAAGGGAGCAAGGAGATGGAGGTGAATGGTGCATGTTTTAGAGAGTTGGAGATTGTAGGATAGAGCCACAGGGTTATCATAGCATATGCGAGGGAACAGGGTGCAGGGGTCAAGTGGTTAAGTGGGCATTATAAAAAAACTTAGCATCCTCATCTATAGTAGTGGGGTTGAATGATGGAAATATGAGTGTACCTGTAAACATGTAGTGATAAGTGGGGGAGATATCTATTCAGCGGAGATCTCATCACGATTTGTATCAATCTTATTTTTGAAGTGACTGGCGATCTCTTGGGCAGTGATTGAGGTAGTGGGTGGAGGCAGTCTAGGATGAAGTAGAGGTCTGAGGGTAGAGTAGAGTTGACGGGGACTGGATGAGAAGGTGTTAATGAGAGTGATAAAATAGGTCTGCTTGGCAGTGTAGAGGCAGGAATAGTATTTTTGAAGGGCAGATCTATTTTGGTTGAATTCTTTCTGAGACCTAGTCTTGTGCCACAGGCTATATTTTTTCAGACTTCTGGTGTTATCTATTTACCAAGGTTGTAGGGGTCAGGACCTGATTCTGTGTGTAGTGGGGGGGGGGGGCAATTGTGTCTAGAACAGATTACAGTGAACTCTTATAGACAGAAGTGGCTAGGTTGGGGCAGGGCAGGGGTGAGATTTTGTCACAGAGTTGGTTAGTAGCAGAGTAGAGAAGTGAAGGGTTGAGGTGGCGGAGGTTTCTGTGAGTAACTGTTAGGCTGCTGGAGGGAGATGGGAAGTAGAGGACAGGGAGAGAGCAAAGATAATAAGGCAGTGATCAGAAAGGGGGAAAAGATTTTTGGTGACATTGCAGGAAGTGCATAGGTAAGAGAAAGCAAGGTAAGGGTGTTGCCGTCAGAGTGAGTAGAAGCATGTATCCTTTGCTTCAGTTTAAGTGGTTAGACTGAGAAAATTAGACGTAGCAAGAGTGTTAGCATTACCAAGGATGTTCAAGTCTCCAAGAATGATCATGGGAACTTCAGAAGAGAGAAAGTAGGATATCCAGGCAGAGAAAGCATCAAGGAAGGTTGATACCAATCCAGGGGGCCTGGAGATCACAGCATTCTTAAGGAAACAGGAGAAAATAGACAATGTGCCCTAAATGAGGACAGTGACAGAGAGGGAGAAGGGTGAAGTACCTGAAAGGTGCTATATGGGGTAAGAAGGATCCCCACTCCCCCTACCTTCTGTCCACTGGGTTTTTTATTGTATTGAGATGTTGAAAATGTAATTTCATGTGGTCAACGACAGTGATTTCAGGTGAGCTCCAATGAGTTGTGGGAAAATGCAGCACCGTAACCCAATGTGGTGTGAACAGAGTAGAAAGAAAGCAATTGTTTTCTATGGGTCCATTAGGGAGGAGCTTAGGCACATTTGGACACGTATCTAAACCTGCCTGGCCTAGACCATCAGAAAGCTCTTAAAGCTAATAGCCAGTCATAGGTGGCAGAGGCATTTCCTGCCATTTTCAGGGACTTGTATAGGTATGGCTGCAGGGTGAGGAATTCCTTGGCTGTCGGCTTTGACAGTGTCATGGCAGTATAGCTCAGGTGGGTTTGGACTTGTGAACATGCCTGAGCTCCTCACTGGTACCCAGCAGTAAACCTGGATTGATCTGTGCAGATTAATGCAGGTCACTGCACATGGAGTGAACAAGCTCTTAGGCAGGTGCATTGTTATGTACCAACTTGCATTTCCTTTGTGCTCTGACATGCATTTTGACACACGTTTTTGAATTTAGAATTTGGAGTGGATGGGTGTAACACTCATTGACCACAGCTTTAAAGCCTGTTGCCAACCATCAAAACATATTATATGCATTTTGATGTATAGTTCAAGACCATGGAGAGAAGCAAGTTTGATTGCATGGAGCGCAGATGGTCATTTTGATGCAGTGAATTCCAGTCCAGTAGGTGATGAGATTGCGCCCAGAGTACTGTTTGATACACATCGGTGGATTTATTGATTATTCCAAATTCAATATAGAGATGTGGGCCATTGTTCCATGCTGTATATTATCTGATTTACACATTTTATTTTTTACTTGTTACGTGCACTGCTTGCTTTTTTTTGTCATTTGCTTTTCTTTTGTTAAGCTGTACAGCATATACAGTAAATAAGGCATTTATGTACAGTAAATAGTTCCAAAGTAGAGTGAAGTTCCTATAGAGACTGCTGCCAAGTGGATTAAATAAAGACATGCCTGGCTATACAAGACTGTCTTTTGTAATATTTCATACTATGAGAATTCAATCAAGACATTGTATGTACAAGAAATAAAGGTGGCCATTGTGTGTGAAAGCAAAAAAAAAAAATATCTAAAAAACTATATATATACATATAAATATGAATATATATATAGAAATAATAATATCATGCAAATATCAACAAGAAATTAGAACGGAAATTAAGATATATGCAATGTGTAAATTAGTTATCAAGAGCACAATGTGTAATATAAAATTATTGGTCAAAAATCAATATAGTGTCCAAATCACAAGAAATGTGATATAGGGATCTTGCAGGGTCCCGTCTACCGGTGAAGATATGTGATCCAAAGGTGAAGATAAATAAGTGGAATGTGCACTCACCAGAAGTGTGTTTAAAATACGCATGAAAGAAGTTTCCTCTATCAACAGATACATCTAGGTCATCTGCATTCTGGTCAGGCTGCACTCGCTAACATCCTTTGGTCATCCGTTATGACAGGGCTCCAGGGTTCATCAGACAATCCCACACATCCGGGGTCCCCCTTTAGGATAGGCACTGCGGAGGGTGGCGCACATAAAAAGAGCCCAATAAGGGACATCACATAGTGTGATACTGCATAGATGAACTTTATTTAGGTAGGTAGAAACCAAAGTAAACAATACTGACTGGAAAATTCAGGATGGCCACCAGCGGTGGCTAGATGTCCAAATGCTGTAGCCCCCCTAAAGGGATGTCCCTTATTGGGTTCTCTTTATGAGCGCCACCCTCCGCAGTGCCTATCCTAAAGGGGGACCCTGGATGTGTGGGATTGTCTGATGAACCCTGGAGCCCTGTCATAACGGATGACCAAAGGATGTTAGCGAGTGCAGCCTGACCAGAATGCAGATGACCTAGATGTATCTGTTGATAGAGAAAACTTCTTTCATGCATATTTTAAACGCACTTCTGGTGAGTGCGCATTCCACTTATTTATTTATCTTCACCTTTCGATAACATATCTTCACCGGTAGACGGGACCCTGCAAGATCCCTATATCACATTTCTTGTGATTTGGACACTATATTGATTTTTGACCAATAATTTTATATTACACATTGTGCTCTTGATAACTAATTTACACATTGTATATATCTTAATTTCCGTTCTAATTTCTTGTTGATATTTGCATGATATTACCCTTACTCCTAGCACTGCACCTTTATTAATTCTATAGTTCTTTGGAAGGGTTTGTTGGTTGCCTTTTTGGTGTTCTAGCGGCTTATATACATAATTTGAATAAGCTTTTGTTGCAGTAGCGCTCGCTATACAGTCTATATATATATATATATATATATATATATATATACACAAAAATATATACTGTATAATATATTTATTTATTTCTCTTTTAAGACAAGTTCACCAGATTGTATGATCCTTAACAGCAGAGAGGTTTCATATAACTTAGCTTTTCTATATGCGAGTAAAATGATGAAAAAAATAACAATAAAATCATATTATTGTGAAAAGAAGGTTGGCTGTAACAGTTCCAGCCCTGGATCTCTTCAATAATGAACAGCATTATGATGAGGTAATAAGAAGCCAGTCTAATAGAGGACAAGGAAGAATGATATTCCTGGAAGAGGCTATGAGATAAGTATTCAGAGTCTGCCTTAGTAGACAAGAGGCGTGGATGCATTTAAGACTCAATTTATGACAGAGACAACCGCGATTGAGCCGAATAATGATAATGTCGATATGTTGATGTTATTGGCAAACACAATATACACTGGCATGAAACATGATGTTAATGCTTAATTGTGTATTATGTATTTTTTGTAATTAAAGCAGTGTATGTACCTGAATTTCACTAGGTTTCAGCCTCCTGCATGCCTTTACACTTGAGCTCAGAGTGGGGGAGGAAGAAGCAGCACAAGGAGCCAATCTGTTAATGTGCTAACAAGGAGCAGGCTGTTAGGAGAAGACAGCAGAGTGACAGAGCTATGAACACATCACTGTGATTCTTCTCCCACAGTGTCCAGTCACAGGGTGAAGAACATCTAGTGGCAAAAAAGAAGTACTGCAGGGGAGAGCTCTTTATTGAGGGTAAGTTACACTTACATACTTGAGTTGAAAAAAGGCAAAGGGGTTGATTTACTAAATTTGGAGAGTACACAATCTGGTGCAGCTCTGTATAGAAACCAATTGGATTCCAGGTTTTAACTGAGCAAGTTAAAGTTAGAAGCTGATTGGTTACCATGCACATTGCACCAGATTTTGCACTCTCCAGTTTTAGTAAATCAACCCTGAAACATCCATCTACTTCAACCAGTGTCATAATAAATTGAATAAACACATAGAAATGAACAGAAAACCCACATGTTGAATCCTATACCCATAGTTGATCCAGAGGAAGGCAAAAAAACCTTATAAAGCATGGTCCAATTTACTCTAGAGGGGATAAAAAGAAATTCTTTCCTGATCCCTAGAAGGCAAAAGAGTGTTTTTTTTCTCTTTTTTATTTTATTTTTAAATGAGCTTCTAATTTTTCTAAATTTAATTCAAAGATATTGAAATTGAATATAACTCCTGCAATGTGAGCATCCTTAGACTGGGGCATTGCCCAGTAACCCACATAAAGTCATCAATGCCTGCATCTTACCCACATGTTAAGATTCCCTGTTTGTTGCCCATGAATTGCATTGGCCCAGTGTAATGCCATGACTACCCATTTGTTAATTTAACACCAAGATTGTTGCCCAAATATTGTCGCAATTGCAAATGTGTTGTCCATGCATGTTACCTACATATTGCATTACTGCTTTGTGTTCACATTCATTACTCTTATAGTGTCGCAATTGCTATTGCATTTCCCATATATTGCTATATTTGACAGTATGTCATGATTGCCAATGTGTTGCCTGCATATTACCACATTTGCCCATATACATTGCTCAACAAAATTAAAGGAACACGTTTTAATCAGAGTATAGCATGAAGTCAATTAAAACTTGGGATATTGATCTGATCAGTTAAGTAGCAGAGGGGGCTGTTAATCAGTTTCAGCTGATTTGGTGTTGATGAAATTAACAACAGGTGCACTAGATGGGCAACAATGAGACAACCCCCAAAACAGGAATGGTTTTACAGGTGGAGGCCACTGACATTTTTTCCCTACTCATCTTTTCTGACTGTTTTTCACTAGTTTTTCATTTGGCTAGGGTCAGTGTCACTACTGGTAGCATGCGACGATACGTGGACCCTACAGAGGTTGCACTGGTAGTCCAACTCCTCCAGGATGGTACATCAATACGTGCATTGCCAGGTTTGCTGTGTCTCCCAGCACAGTCTCAAGAGCTTGGAGGAGATTCCAGGAGACAGGCAGTTACTCTAGGAGAGCTGGACAGGCCCGTAGAAGGTCCTTAACCCATCAGTAGGATCGGTATCTGCTCCTTGTGCAAGGATGAACAGAATGAGCACTGCTAGAGCCCTACAAAATGACCTACAGCACGCCACTGGTATTAATGTCTCTGACCAAACAATCAGAAACAGACTTTCGAGGGTGGCCTGAGGGCCCAACGTCCTCTAGTGGGCCCTGTGGTCACTGCCCAGCACCATAAAGCTCAATTGGCATTTGCCATTGAACACATGAATTGGCAGATCTGCCACTGGTGCCCTGTGCTTTTCACAGATGAGAGCAGGTTCACCCTGAGCACATGTAACAGATGTGAAAGGGTCTGGAGAAGCTATGGAGAATGTTATGCTGCCTGTAACATTGTTCAGCATGACTGTTTTGGTGGTGGGTCAGTGATGGTCTGGGGAGGCATATCCATGGAGGGACGCACAGACCTTTAAAGGCTAGACAATGGCACCCTGGCTACCATTAGGTATCAGGATGAAATCTTTGGACACATTGTCAGGCCCTATGCTGGTGCAGTGGGTCCTGGGTTCCTCTTGGTGCATGACAATGCCCGGCCTCATGTTACGAGAGTATGCAGGCAGTTCCTGGAGGATGAAGGAATTGATACCATTTAATGGCCCCCACACTCACCTGACCTAAATCCAATAGATCACATCTGTGATAT
Source organism: Staurois parvus (assembly GCF_062004578.1). Lineage (NCBI taxonomy): Eukaryota > Metazoa > Chordata > Amphibia > Anura > Ranidae > Staurois > Staurois parvus. The sequence continues at coordinate 7,255,864 of NW_028318510.1, forward strand.
CATGTTTCGGTCCTTCCAAAGTCGCCAGGTTGCCCCTCAGACTGTGCAGGAGCTCAGTGATGCCCTGGTCCAGATAACAAATATATAATATTTAAATATATTCTTCAGATTTTTTTTAACATATAAAAAAGTCATTTTAACATATATTTGTAAATGCATTCCAAAAATGTAGATTTGTATTTTTAAAGACATACTGTATATTTGAAATGTTTTTTTAAAAATATTTTTCATATATTTTGTAACAAAAACGCATTTCAACAGTATATATATATTTATTGAAATATATTTTGAAATATATTGAATATGTCCAAAATTGTAGTATTTCAAATATATGGCAATGTATTTGGGAAGAATAGTTTTAAAATATATTTCAAATATATTTTTCTTCCATGTGGGTAAGCAAAGCTGCAGCGGATTCTGAGTTAACCAGCTTTAGTAACCCCCCCCCCCCCCCCGTGTTTAATAAACTATTCCCATATTTTAAAAAATATAAATTATGTGTTTTACCGGTTTTTCCATCCATTGCAGTTCTGTGCTGCTGATCTACTCCAGCCATTTCCTCTATGCATACATAAATGCTCCAGCAATGACTACATGGCATTTCACAGGGCAGGTAACAGTAGTGGATAATACCTACAGATTGTGTTTATGAATTCACCACTTGTAGTCTCTATCAGAAGCCTGTGTGACAGGGTGGCAACACAGTAAGTGCTTGTTCACATGTGAGGTAGGTGGGGGTGGTAATACCACGTGTTTGAGCTACAGTTTTGCTGCCACCTACTGCCTGCATGAACACTAAAGATACAGTCACTCATGGCTGTACACATGCTGCAGCCATGATGCTGTGCTTCATGGCCACAGGGAAACTTAACCCCTTCATGCCTAAGGGTAAAACAAATCTAAATGCCTAAGCACAATTCTGCAACTTTGACGTGTTAGTAAAACTGTACATATCATCACAACTACTTTGTACATCCAGGTGGATTATACCTTGTTTTTTTCAGGACAAATTGGGCTTTCATTTGGTGGTAAATGGTAATGGATAGCTCCTATTTTTTTTTTATTATCAAAAGAAAACTGGCCCAAAATAGTAAAAAAATATATATTTTTTTATTTAGCTGTGTGTTTCTTGTTACGACCATACCCTACCTCCATAGAACAACCCAAAATAAATTCTCCAGCTCATGACGATTGTAGCGATACCATATATGTTTATGTTATTTGTTGTTTGTACCTGTAGTACAGCCCAGAAACAATAGTATGCATTTTGTTTTTGTCTTTTTTTTTTTTTTTACCTAAAACACACAGACACTGACATTAACGCTAAGTGACACTGTTACCAATTTTGTTTAAATCCTGACCTTTGACCCTGACCTTTGACCTTGACCTTTGACCCTGACCCAAACACAAACCCTGGCACTGAACTAGATCAAACCTTGATCTAGGTATTTTTCTTTATTTTTTCTTTTATTTTTTAATATTTATCTTCTTTCTTTTTTTTTTTTATTACAAACATTTTTTTATCTCTCTATGTCAGGAGTTAGAGAGATACAATGTATCTCTCTTCTCCATTCATAAAGAGAGAAAAAACAAGGGTGCCGGGCTGCACAGTGACTATCGCAGTGATCACGTGACCCGGAATCGGAAGTCCCGGGTCCCAATCGTTAGAACGGGACCCGGGGCTCTCAGTGACACGCGCCGTGCAGTGCACTCCCAGCACAAAGACAGGTACACAAATATGCGGCCCCACGGAAAAAAGCCCAGTTCTGTGAGGCTGCATATGTGTGTGCCGTCGGCGTCAAGTGATTAAACAGCATTACGCTTTCGGCAGGAGGTGTCATCATCTATAGCAACTAATTCAGTTCTACGGGGCTGCACCGGAACAGCACCACAACCATGATCTGAGTGTGGATCTGTTTTCAGTGCCTGCTGCACTTGTGAATGAGCCCTTGCACAATTGGGAGACCTGGGCACCCTATAATAGTTAGTGCCTGAACATGAACCTTCAAGGCAAGATCACTTTATTAATTTAATGAAAGCTGAAGAATTAAAAATCTTTTAATTTATTTTCAAAATGACATCAACATGTTGAATCTTATATGAGATTTTAGTGGTTGAGGCATATGTAGTCTAACTTGAATCTTGTAGTATTTTGTGCATTTTTTCCAGATCTGTGCAGTAATCCAATGCAAAGTCTTGCCTTCTGCATACACTTCCTGTAATAAAGACTGATCGTTGCTTACCTTTCCCCAGGTGACTGGTCTTGTATCCGTCCCCTCCTGAAATTTTCTGCAAGCGGCCTGTAGTGGGTGGAACTGCACTGCTTTATGCACACGTTATATGCAGCACAATAATGGTGTCCCTGCTACTTTTAGCTGGAATAACTGGGTTTGCAAAAATATTTGGAGCACACAATGTGGATTTTGTGGCTCTTGAGGAATATATTTAAAGTAAAGTATTTGTAACTCAAGTTCAGCTTTAAATAAAAGGTACTTATTGAAAATAGAATAAGTAGATTTATAAGAAAAAATTTTTGTGCTTCTGGTTTTACATGTTCGCAAATGACCTTTATGATTTTGGTGAATGTGCAAATTTATGTGGTGTTTTTTATTGCATATTTATGTACTCTCTAAAGGTGAAGAATTATAAAATATGTATAGCATGAGTTTACAAGCTTTCCTCTTCGAGTACTGCGATGTTCCAGCTTGCAGAGTATGAGAGGAGAAACAAATCTCAATGCTGTGGATTACATTTACACATTAATGTGAAAGCACTGAGGTTTTATTTCACAATGTCTTCTTCAAATGAGGTTTCACGGGGTAATGCTTGTGGGATTACACTGGTCTTACATACGAATATGTATTTATTTCATGATTAAAGGAGACAAGATTTGTAAGATTCTAATTCTAAATGAATACCTGATAGGGATACGGTAATGGCATAATATGGACCTACAGACAGGAAAATGTTTATATTGGACATTGGTTTCTATGTGTTCACATCTATTGATGTTAATTGGAATTATTTCAAAGGCATCCTAGGATCTTGATAGGGATTGGTGCAAATACAGACTAGAAATACTTTGCCCTAGAACCACCTGCTGCTCTGGATTTGTCTGGAAAATGGATCTGTCACCATGAAATAAAATTATCCAGTGTGATTATGCAGGATGAAACTCTGCTACTGCTTTGCATGGAACATAAGAGTGATATGAATATCTAAACCAGCAGGCATAAAAGATATATCAATTCTGTGTTACAAACTAGTGACATTTCATTTTGCAGCACCAGCCACTTGCTTTGTACGCATTCTGTTTTTCTCTATTTGTATTCCATGTATTTTATTATTGTTATTAGTATTATTATAATACAGGATTTATATAGCGCCAACAGTTTGCTCAGCGCTGTACAATATAACAGGAGACAATACAGCAACAATACAGTTCAATACAAGAGGGATAGGAGGGCCCTGCTCCTTGGAACTTACAATCATTTTATAAATTCATTTGCACTCTGCATCATGTATATTTTTCATGTTAACTGCAAACATGTTTGTTTCACATTCAGCCTGGGTTCACACTTCTGTGGTGCGGCATATCGCATGTGGTTCGCACAGGAACCGCACCACATTCCTGTACAAATCACATGCGAATTCTGTGCGGTGCAATTTGAGCCATACATTATGGCTCAAATCACACTGCATCCGCACCAGAAAGGTGCAGGAACCTTTTTTTTGTCCACACTAGAATCGGATCCCATGGGTATTCACACCCATGTGATCCGATTCTGCACAGCGCACAGCGTTTTGCGAACCGATTTCGGGGAGTTGTTAACTTAAAGTGATACTAAGTCCAGGACCCTGCATTCACTCTATCTGGTCTCCCACAGCACGCAGAACATGGAAATGCAATTAGATTGCAAGCTCCAAGGAGCAGGGCCCTCCTAACCAGGGGTGGACTGACAACTCATAGGGCCCCGGGCATTAGGGGATCATGGGGCCCCTGTGTCCTTGCCCAAACTCAAAAAAGCCTATGAAAAAGGTACCAGGGGCATCTCATGGGGCCCCCTACTGACCCCGGGCCCTCGGGCAGTGCCCGAGTTTCCAAATGGTCAGTCCGCCCCTGCTCCTATCCCTCTTGTATTGAACTGTATTGTTGCTGTATTGTCTCCCGTTATATTGTAAAGCACTGAGAGAACTGTTGGCACTATATAAATCCTGAATAGTAATAATAATTATTATTATTTTAGTAAATATAAACCGCTAAATACCCTTTCTCATCAGCAGTTAGAGCAGTCTTGTGACTTCAGCAGAGCACTGGTTAAAGTTTGTAGGAGGAGATTTCTTTCTGCTCTAGGATGATGCAAAAATCCTGACCTCTGTGTGGACAGTGCTGATTGGCCCTGTGCTGATCACATGCACTCTCCCAAGAAAAAAAACTGCTAAATACCTTTTCTCATCAGCAGTTAGAGCAGTCTTGTGACTTTTATCAGTCCAGCAGAGCACTGGTTAAAACTTGTAAGAGGAGTTTTCATTCTCCCCTGATTGTCCTATGAAGCTGCAGGACCCCTGACCCCCTGTCTGGACAGTGCTGATTGGCACTGTGCTGATCACATGCACTCTCCCAAGAAAAAAAAAACTCTCTAGCAATACACATTAAACTGAGCATGTGCAGCTTTCCCCCAATGCTCTGTTCTATCAGCAGATGGATTGGGGACTGTGGAAGAAGGGGAGGATCAGAGAAGACAGGATCAAACATCCTTTTTTACAAAATGCAGAGGATTATCCCCTTAGGTTCCACAATGAGTATAACAAGCATGCTTTACTGCATACACAGACTGATTTTACTGTTGTGGGTTTAGTAACACTTTTCATACACACTTGCAGCGGTTCACATGAACGGGGTGTGATTATGATGTGGTACAAAATTTGTACAGAAAATGGTGCAAATTCTGCACCGCATCAGTGTGAACCCAGGCTGACAGATATTAAAGTAGAACTTTGCTTTAGAAAAATTGTGAACAGGCAGAATTCCTAATGCAGGAGATACGTGCCATGCTACATTAAAATCACTTACCTGCTTGTCCGCACAGGTAAGTAGCAAAAGCAGAGGAGGTGGACCATAAAATAATCTGCTACTTTAACCTGAATAGAACCTTTTTATAGGTCCTTTGGAATAGTTTTTAACAGCTTCACTTTTAAGCAAATATTAAAATGTTGAAGCAAAGAATGGAGGCCGCCGTGGTCACGAACAGGGAGGATTTTTCCATTATTTGCTGCCTTCTACTGGTAAGTAAATTGTTACTTTAGGTTGGCTTGTACAAACACACAAAGCCGGACAGAGCGGAATACAAAAGAAATGGAGGAGGTTTGATAACAGAATGTTATAAGATGGAATTCTCCTATAAGGGACAACATGCAGGAGGGAAAGAGTGGGAGGAGAGCTGTGATTACATGGTCTACAGACCAAAGAAAACGCCAGTCTGTAGTTTAATTAGAAAATGAATACAGAACGTGAGTCTAAAATGAAGATTTTTACAGGCAAAAGGAAACAAATAGGATGTGGAGCACAGTGGCTAAATGGTTAACACTTCCACCTGGCAGTACTAGGGTCATTGGTTTGAATCCCAACCATGGCAGCACCTGTCTGGAGTTTGCATGTTCTCCCTGTACCTGTGTGGGTTTCCTCCACATACTCTGGTTTCCTCCAACACTCCAAAGACATGCTGGTAGATTAATTAGATCCAGTCTAAATGGGCCCTAGTATGTAAGTTAGGGACTTTAGATTTTACACATCTTGAGGGTTAGGGACTGATGTGAATGTACAATATATATATGTAAAGCGCTGCGTAAAATTGATGGCGCTATATAAGTACCTGTAATAAATAAATGTGTATCAGAAACATAGGCAAAGGGACAAAACAAGGAAATCTGTTATGTTGGTGGAAACAGCAATGTATTTATAAACCCTTTAACACAAAAATTATACTCATACCTGAAATTCTGGAAAACAGCAACAGTAAATACACAGCTGAAATGTATCCAAGACAGCAGTTTTATCTGAGGAACTATTTGTTTTTCTGTCCATCCAGTCTTGAGATTTAGATAGCCCTTTCAGACAGTACAGCCAGGTTGGTAACCTCCCATTTCTCTCCTTCAGTTAAGTAATACACTTCCTTCATGTTGTAAATTTTGAAAAAAAAAACACACGTTTTTCTTTGTTTCTGATTTAAAAGTTTGCAAATAAATAATTGTCCTTAGTAAATTTAGGCCAAGATGTATTCTGCTACATTTCTTTGGTGAAAATAACCCAAGTTACAAGTTTTTTGAAGTTGCTATTTTTTTGTCATCATTTTTTGGAAAATGAAGAAATTAAAAAAATTATTTTCACAATTTTTTTTTTACATACTGTCACCAGTGCAGTACAGCATCAGCATAAAACTGGTGTGGCGGTGATCAGTAGTGGCAGTACGAAAAAAAAAAGATAATTTTTTTAAATTTTTTTTTATTACCGTATTTTCCGGCGTATAAGACGACTGGGCGTATAAGACGACCCCCTGCTTTTCCTGTTAAAATATAGGGTTTGAGCTATACTCGCCGTATAAGACTACCCCTCTTCCAACGCACACCAAATAAAAATGAAAAAACATCAGATTTGATTTCAATATGGTATGCTATTTCAGTATGGTATTCCAATGATGGGGTGCTATTCCTCCCACTGACACCAATGATGAGGCACTACTCCTCCCACTGACACCAATGATGGGGCACTATTTCATCCACTGACACCAATGATGGGGCACTAGTCCTCCCACTGATACCAATGATGGGACACTATTCCTCCCACTGACAGCAATGATGGTGCCCCATCATTAGTGTCAGTGCGTGAGGAATAGTGCCCCATCATTAGTCAGTGGGAGGAATAGTGCCCCATCATTAGTCAGTGGGAGGAATAGTGCCCCATCATTGGTGTCAGTGGGAGGAATAGTGTCCCATCATTGGTGTCAGTGGGAGGAATAGTGCTCCATCATTGGTGTCAGTGGGAGGAATAGCAGCCCATCATTGGTATCAGTGGGAGGAATAGCACCCCATCATTGGTGTCAGTGGGAGGAATAGCGCCCCATCATTGGTATCAGTGGGAGGAATTGTGCCCCATCATTGGTATCAATGGGGACAATAGTGCCCCATCATTGGTGTCAGTGGGGAGAACAGTGCCCCATCATTGGTGTCAGTGGGGAGAATAGTGCCCCATCATTGGTATCAGTGGGAGGAATAGTGCCCCATCGTTGGTGTCAGTGGGAGGAATAGTGCCCCATCGCTGGTATCAGTGGGAGGAATAGTGCCCCATCGTTGGTGTCAGTGGGGGAGGAATAGTGCCCCATCATTGGTATCAGTGGGGAGAATAGTGCCCCATCATTGGTGTCAGTGGGAGGAATAGTGCCCCATCATTGGTATCAGTGGGGAGAACAGTGCCTCATCGTTGGTGTCAGTGGGGGAGGAACAGTGCCTAATCATTGGTGTCAGTGGGGGAGGAACAGTGCCTCATCGTTGGTGTCAGTGGGGGAGGAACAGTGCCTCATCGTTGGTGTCAGTGGGAGAGGAACAGTGCCTCATCGTTGGTGTTAGTGTGGAGGAGGAATAGTGCCCCATCGTTAGTGTCAGTGGGGGAGAGGAGCGGCTGCTCCTTCTTCCAGTGCGGCTGCTCGATTTTCGCGGGGCCGCTCGGCTCTGCCTCCTCGCCGGTGATTGGTCGCCTGTGTGCCTTTCCAGTGCTGGCGCCCAATCACCGGTGAGGAGGCGTGACCATTGAGTGGCCAAACTGAAAGAAGGAGCAGCCGCGCTTCCTGGACCGGATCATCGTGGGACCGGAGCCAGGTAAGGTACAGCAGCCCCTCTGTCCACCCCTGTACTTAGTGTCCGTTGGAGGAGGAGGGGGGGGCGGCGCCGCCCCTCGAAAAAGTGCCGCCCTGACACCGGCTCGCACCGGCGTATAAGACGACCCCCGACTTTTCAGAAGATTTTCATTTTTATACGCCGGAAAATACGGTACTTTTTTTTAAAGATTTTTTTTCATATTGCAATATGACCAAAGTAGTATAATGTTACCATAGTTTTTTTTTTTACACAATTTGATTATAGCAAAGAATTTATTTGCTATAAGCAAGCATTTAACTGAATGAAATCGATTAATTCAGGTTTTTTTTGTTGTGATTAGCTGTGATTGGTCACCTCTAATCACATGGCACAGATGGGCTGTGATTGGCTCAGCCTGTGCATATGATCTCTGTGACCATTCACAGCTAGACACACTTGTATACAATGGATGGCATGAAAGGAAGCCATCCATTGTATACAACTGTCATGTGACCTGCTGTGGTCACAGCAGGTCACATGGTACTGGCAAAGGGGCCGGTACATGGCCGGTGACAGGTCCCACCACCTGCGGGCACGCGCAAAGCACAATCCGGGAAGGACGCCATATAGCGCCCTTCTGGAGGGACGAAGTGTTTTTATTTTAAAAGGTAACTCCATGTTTAAAGCCCAACTCTGGGCAATTAACCACTTGCTGCCCAGCCTATGGTCAAATGGCGTCCGGGCGGTAAGTGGTTATTTGCCCAGAGTTGAGCTTTAAACATGGAGTTACATTTTAAAATAAAAATATTGTCTTTTCCAAGCTGCCAACCAGGTTGATGTTCCAGAGCACAAAGAAAATAATGGTGTGCTTTAGTCCTATCATGTAAATTTCCAAACGTAGGTTATAGAATACTTTTCCAATTTCAAATATGCTCCTAAAAGTAGACCAAAAAGCCAAACTAATAGTAAGAACTGGTTAGAACATTCCTGAAAGAATATATTTTACTTTGAAGCTGCTTTGGTAGAACCAGAAACTTTCCACAGAACACAGAATTTCAAGGACAAAACACTGAAACATGAGAGAGATCATGAAAATCAGGAACACATTTACTGTAACTATACATTCTAACTATATTCAGTCATGCAAAACACTGCTTAAGCCAGCCATACATTTTACATTGTGTTTGTACAATTTACTTTAGGTTTATTAACATCTAAATATGCCCTTTCACTACATACAGTAGTTGGTGGCAAATGTACAGCTAACCATATACCTAACATTCTGAAAGCTAAATAATCTTTAGATCTTCCAACACCTATATAGTGGAAGGACCTGTCTTACTGAAGACAAAACGAGGACGTGCAGGACAGGGTTCCCAAGAAAAGGCATATAACCTACCAAAAAACCTTTATAGTATCCAAATGTGTATCAGAGGATGGGGGGGGGGGGGTTAGATAGAAAAAGAATAGAAACTTATTGGCAAGGGAAAAGGTCTGCGTTTACCTAACAGTACTGATGCTTTTACACTGCTCAATTTAGAGTCTTTACAAATGTTCACACTTTCCTAACTATTGTATATGATTACTTATCCAGACTGGGCGGTAGCTTTTCAGAAATGCTGCAACCATTTTTAACACGGAATCGCTAATTGATTTGTGTGACCCTTCTAAAGGCCAAACCCTGACAAATTCTTGAGCATGCTGAACTGTCTCGCTTGTTCTTAGCTACTGACTTTCCCAGCAATTAAACAATATGCTTGGCCGATGGAGTCACAAGATCCCCCCCGAGTTTAAGATATGCGTGCCACAAACAAATGCCACCATTTTCAAACAAATATCACTGTTGTCTTGAAGTGTTTGGATTCACAAGGGCACTCCTGTGCTTGTTACTCATCACTTTATAGAATAGGCCTACTGACAAGGCTTCACAAAGCTGACTTGCATGCCTTTCATACCAGACAAGTAACAGTGTACCACAGACAGAATGCCTAGAAGGCCCAGTGTGTTGCTGCCTAAAGTTTGTCATATACTGGAGCTGGCTTTGTGTAACTCAGAGAGTGAACTGTTTCTAGGAGAACCTTAAAGTGACTCTGCACTTGAAAGGAAATTCTGAAAAAACCTTCATGAACATGAAGTCTGCTATTACTTACTCCTTTAGCAGGAGGCAAGTCCAAACTTTGCTATCTTTAGAGTGACAGTAAATTCACATTTTTCATCAATTATTCTAAAATATAAAAAAAATACCACAGCCATGTTTTTTCAAGTCTCTTACAGTTGTTTTCAGGCTTCTTCCAGTCCTCTGCTGATGCACCTCACCAGTACCAGAATAGAGCAAACAGTGCCCATTATTTCTGGTCACATGCTCCACTCTATGCACACCATGCTTACCATAGTGCTGAATGCATCTGGACCTAATTGTGTAGGTCATCTCGGGGGTGAGCAGGAAAGAGAGGCTAAATTCGCATAAGCAAGGGGGCGTGGAGATTGAACATAATCACCCTGAAATAGAAAGTCTGAGAATAGCTTGCATTTGAGTAATAAAACAAAGGAACAGAAAGAAATAAAAAGTGTATTCTTCTTATGTTTAAGCATATTGCGTTTATATTATTTTATTAAAAAAAATGTGAGTTTAGTGTCACTTAAACAGCCATGAACTGTTGTTTCAACCTCTGTCCCCTATGTCACTACAGCATGCAAGTGTACAATCCAAACGCACACGTTCCTGCGTTAAAAATGGCTGTGTATAAGGGGGTGCTGCAGCGACCGTCGGCTGGAACTGAACAAAATCAGCTAGGGAAAATGTCACCAGCACACCAAGGATCACCAATATGGGTCCAAAGGTTTTAATGAACGATCACATAGTTACAGCAAGGTAACGTTTCGGAGTCTCGCAGGACCCCTTCATCAGGCATGTGCGAGACTCCGAAACGTTGCCTTGCTGTAACTATGTGATCGTTCATTAAAACCTTTGGACCTATATTGGTGATCCTTGGTGTGCTGGTGACATTTTCCCCTCCCCCTCTATGTCACTACAGGACACAGTAAGAAATGGGACGAGGATGGGAGGAACTAGGCACCCAATACAGTTGGAAGTGTGAAATGCTGAGGAGTCTCAAAAGAGACCTTGTCACCAGCTCTTAAGCTTCTTGATGCCAGTGGTACTCATATGTGGCCTCTCGGCAGGTGGGCCTTAACGCTGAGACTCCGCATGTATGCTTTTCAGAATGTAAACAGAGCTATGCCGAAAGTGAGCGCCCTGTGAACTCCCAGCACAGTTACTGGCGGCTAATGGGAGCTTTCCAATCATGTGACCTCTGTGACAGCCGATCACGGCAGTCACATGATCAGAAGGCTGTCTCCCGGGATCAGAAACTTCTTAAAGGGCCAGAAGGGGCCAGCGTTAAGGGGTTAAAAAGACCTTGTCACCAAACCATTTCAGCAATGAACTTCTTATAAGATTCTATTTGCATTTAACGTATTTTAGACATGCTATTTACCTGTAAAAGCCTCCCTTGTTTAGATATCCAAAAATCCTAGGACTGATGCTTGGAGCTGCCATCTCGGATATGATGTCAACATCCCCAGCAGACTCACTCAAGTGAAACTCCATAGTATATCCCCTTCCTCTTCCCTTGGAAGATACAGACAAGGTTATGTAAGGGGGTGACAGGAGGGGTGGAGAAGCTAGGCCAACACAGAGAGTACATAGACACTCCCAGGGGAGGAGAGGGCTATGACGTGCAAGGAGGGAGGAGGCTGTGCTAAAGAAATTACTTTTCCTGGAGTGGTCAAACTTCCTAGTAAGCTCATAGCCACATTACAAGTGAATAAAAAAAAATATTTATGGAATGTAAAAACAGCTTACATAAGCATTTATGGGCATTTTTGTGCATTTACCTATACATTTTTAAGATCTCTTTAAAACAGTGAAGTACAGGTTCGCCACTCAACAGAGAGCTAAGTATTAAGAGTCTTTGTTTGCAATGATGCTTTTTTGACAAAGACAATTTAAATGCTTTACAGTAAAGCTTCTTTATTAATATGTGGTGAACAGAAGCTGTTCCCTTCTAATAGCACTTACAGACGGCAAAGTGCATGTTGCACAGTGGACTACTGCTTATTGACTGAGAAGGTCCTACTGCTGGGTAAAAGCATGAGTTCACATGGGAGGAAAATGGAATCTCTGGCAGCTGCCCATAAGACCTGTGAAAGAAATTACCTTTCACAGAGCAATCTCTGCTAGCCTTTGAAGTAAAGGCCGAGAGATGGAAAATCAAAATAACAAATGGGAAATCCATTCCCCTTTTTATTCCACAGAGGATTTCAGGTTACATGTGCACTGAAAGTCAGAAGTTCATGAAATCATTAGGTGATATTAATTATCGTATAACATAAGGGCCTCAATATTTTAACAAATCTTTTTTTTTTTATAGAAGAAAGTCTATACACAGTGGAGGGTTGCCTGCATTTTCTCTACGGTTCATGAGAGCGAACTGAAAAAGGACAGTGGCATTTCCATGTTTAAAGTCACAAACAATAATGGGAAAAATATGGAAATGCATAATCTTCATGGTTCAGCAGATCAAGGATTTATTGACACCTGCACTGCACTGTGGTAAGCAAGGCAGAATGCTTTAAGGACACCAGTCATGAAATAAATATGTAAAATGCCATTGCTTACCTCACCTTGTCAAAATGTCAGTTCCTTGGTGTGATGGACTCCTGACACCCAGGCTGGGTATCTTCACCAAGAAGCTGCTTCCCAAGCTCTGGAACACAAAGCAAAGGACTATAGCTGTAGCTACCCATAGAACTAGACAACACCAGTTTTTTAATTAAACAAGAAGAACTGCTTTTTTAGAGAAACACAATGGATTTATATAGAAAACCATCAGATAAGAGTTAATCACATTATCATAGACAATGCCCACCCCAGACAGTCCCGCGCCCACATAGGAATACATTATACATAGGAAGCCATATGTTGCAATGATAGTCTTTCTGGATAACTTCAAAACACAATAAAACACAGAGTTCTCAGGGCAATGGTTCTTTTGCAGACCCATGTCTGTAATACTTGGTTGTCATACTGGTGATTGGGCTTCAATGTTTTTTCAGCCACTATCCTGGTCAATGTATAGGGATGAAAAATGTTGACACTTTTCTAATCCTCTTTTACAGAATGCTTGTTTCAGGTTGAAAGTATTGTAGGCAGACACTGCCAGGCAACTAGGATAAACAAGGTCAGGGAAACCTTGCAAGAGAAAGATAGAAGCAATCCAAAATTAAAGAATACATTTGAGATGTGCACACTTGGTGAGATGTGCTAAGTAAATACTGTATGCTACAAGAAAGTAATAAGTGACGGTGTAGAGGTGTAACCACTTACAATGCTCATTTGAAGGCACAGGCAAATTTCAACTCCATTTTCCACAACTCTCTGGATTCTTGGAAACATCCAGTGAGTATATATTCTTCAGCTTCCCTTCTTTAGCAGCTCAAAGAGGTCACACCTAATGGGGCAGAGGTAGCTGGCCAAGTAATCTGCAGCCAGGTGAGAGGCTGTAAGGGATTTCCGGCAAGAAGAATCGTGATTGGGAACGCGCATGCACATAGGAATTCCCGCAGAAGAATTGCCGGTTGTGCACATGCGCGCAGGAATGCGCGATAGCGCACGTGCACACGCGCGCTGAAGATTGGCACCAGACGGCCCATTTAAAGAGCGCCTCTGCTCAGGTTCAGTGCTGACTGGTCTTCAGCCCCCCCCCCCCTCCCCCATGTCCTGCTTGTTCCTGTATGATTCCTCTGTTACCAACCCGGCTTGTTCCTGACCGGACTTCAATTACTCTCCTGTTACCGGTTCTTGGCTTTGGCTCTGCTCCTGACCTTGGCTTTTACTTCTGATTCTGTACTGCGCTGCCCGACTGTTGATGACCCTGGCTATCCCATGACTCTGCTTCAGTCTCTTGTCCTCACTACCTACCTTGCTCTGCTGCACGTCTGGCAATCCACAGAACCTGCTCTGTCTATTATTATGGTGTCCAAATCAGAGGATCATCCGCCTTCCAAGGTCATCATCTGCACGAGCTGCAAGCAACAACCACTGGCGCTCTTGTCCCCCTGGTCCCTAGACTCCCTCTGTTTCAACATCAGCGGGGTCAGGGCTAGTGACACAAGTGAGGCCGACCTCGTCAATACAGTCTCCCATCAGGTACGTGACAGAGGCCCTTCACTGTCACAACTGGTGTGTGGATATCTGGGTCTGAGTCTAATAGCATGTAGCTTCTCCAGAAAACCCTGTTACTGTGGGGAGCTCCTTCCTGATTGCTACCAGAGTATTTCAGTTCCAGTATTGTGGTTCTTTGTTCCTTGGTCCTGGATCTCTCCAGCTGTTCATCTGTGTTACCAGAGCTACCCTGGACCTGTAGCCCTGCACAGGTGGCTGCTGGAAAATGGGTATAAATAGTTTGAGGCCTAGGGCAGAGTGGTTTTATCCTGCAGGAGAGGATCATAGCCCAAGGGGGTCTGGTTGCCCCCTTAGGAAACTCTGCCATGTGCTTGCTGTTCATGAGGCCTCAGCTGGTCTAGCTGAGGGGCCTGGATGCTAAAAGTATCTGGAACCTGACTGAGGGGCTGTCACCTGAGGATCTAGTCTGAGCTCACTGTTAGAGGTGTCTGGAAGATATTGGCCAGAGGTAACCAACATCTGAGGACATTTGTGAGTACAGACTGTTTGAGGAATCCTAAAGACTGTGGGCTGCTGTCACCCCTCTGGTGCTAGAGAGTCAGCTCTGTGTGTTTAAAGGGACTTTGGCTGGTGTCCTGAAGAGTACAGTCTATCTAATATTTTTGTGAAAGGGCTCTGCTCCAATCACTCAAAAAAGGAAGCTTTTGTGCCTTTAGCTACTACAACTACAAAGCCAAGTCCATTGACTAATTTTACAAGAACTTTGCTTACAGTTCTACAGAAGGAAGTTTAATATCCTCACTTTGTATATAGTTCTTTTTGGAGTATCCCACTAATCATTGACCATTGACATCATTGACCAAATATCCCTGCCCTTTTTTAGATGTGGCTGTAGAGCAGGGAATTTTACAGCCACAACTGATTGGTCATGAGACAATTTCCCATATGTTTAAGCCAAATATAGTTTGGCCAATCTTTAGCTCATACTTAAAAGATATCACTATAAAAGCTGCGTGTTTCATTTTTACCATGGTTTTCAGAACATGTGGATAACATGGAGTGGCCTATTTGGAAAAAAGAGAAATTCAAGGACTGCTTTGTATAGCAAAGAACAAAAGCACTCAACCTCCTCCACCCATTGCTGTCTAATAGAACATCAGTGCACAATTAATACTCTTGTCATCAAGGAAAGCCCATCAAAAACTGAAACTGGCACACAGTCACAGATCCATTGAAAAATGATGGACCGCTTTGTCTTTTTGGAATAATTTTTTATGATATCGTAAAATCTGCTATCTTTATACTTCCAGAAATAAATACATAAGGTCAAAATCCAGATAAATAGTTTTTTGGACCAGTTACATCATATTCATGGAATAATTTATTTTTTTTCCTTCTCTGTGTTATTAATTGAAAGACAAAGTAATGTCTGCTGCAGATACAGCAAGGCAGACCACCCCAAGCAAGCTAACAGCCCAGGACACAGAAAGTGCAAGGTAAATGCTTCTTCATGTGCCCTAAGTCCAACAGGAGAAAATAGCTAAAAGCATAACAGTATATTCAGTTCAGTGTCAGTTTATTTAGCTAATTACCGTCACATCACAGATACAAATAAATCAATCATTCTTGTACCTTTCTAACCATAACCTACTTATGACAGTCAGAAAGGCGAAAGCATTTATTTATAGATGTGATGTTCCAGTAATTTGCTCAATAAATTGGTGGAACTCGCTGACATGCTGTTGGCTTCTTTCTAATGTTTATTTGTGCATTAAAGAATTGTAATCTGAACATGAAGCACTGTTCGTTTTAAAAAGCCAAAAACATGTAGGTATCATATGAAATTCAAAAATATACAACACATTCATGATGGTCAGTTTACCATTGTTAAAGTGGAACTAAACCCATCGATTTAATGGTTTCAAAAAACAGTTGTCAGAGCATGTCACAGCAGATTTACACTCTCAACCAAACTGTCAAACCATCAAATGGCTGGTGTCATAACTGATCACATGTGTAGCATCATGGCAGTTGCAGATCAGACAGAGGCTAAGATGGCAGCTTTCTTAGCTGAAAGGGATTGTAGCAATGCTACAAGATCATTGATCTCAGTGCTTGTTTGTTTGGTGCAGTGATTACTGCACTACCTCAAATTTAAGAGTTTAGATGTTGGAGCACTTCTGGATGGGGTTATTCTATAATCTTAAAGTCCAACTACAAACAAACTTTTTTTTTGTTTTGGCACAGAGGGGAAAAAAGAATAGAACCTGTGTGTACCGACACATGAAGACACAGATTGTAGCAATGTATTCTAACACAACGTAATATCTGGAAAGAGGTTCTATTCCTTCCCTATTTTACTGGGAAAAAAGGTGTATGGATCCAGATTGGGAGATCAGTAAGTAAAGTGTACAATATTTCACCAACAAAAATTTGTAAACTGTGAAAGAACAGAAAGTAAGGGGACGCAGCCAGAATTCACTGGCAAGCAGTATGGTAGACTGGAAACTCTCATTAAACAGAAATGAATTGCTGACATGGTGATATGACATGTGAGGGGCTTTGTGTTGCTCTTGGAAGCCCTGCCTCCACAGGTCCCATCTCATGTTGTCTATGGAGAAATCCACCCTAAAAAGCATGGAGAAAAAATAAATAAAAAGATAAAATACTCATTTGTGTATTATGCTATCTCAAGACTTTTTTTCTACAAACAACAAAAAGTAGGCACAGCCTAAACATTGGCCACAATGTGCAGATAAATAAGTCCAAACGAAAAGGGGAGTTGTAAGGATCAGCAGAACTGCTTAGAAGCTTTGTGGAATTTACATCTTGTATAGTTCTAAAAATATAGCAAAGCAAAGTTTGTAAAAGTGGAGTTGTGAACAGGGGCGGACTGAAAACTCATGGGGCCCCCCCCGGGCAATAGGGGATCATGGGGCCCCTGTGTCCTTGCCCAAACTCAAAAAAGCCTATGAAAAAGGTACCAGGGGCATCTCATGGGGCCCCCTACTGACCCCAGGCCCTCGGTCAGTCCGCCCCTGGTTGTGAATCAGTTTGACTGGCAGAAGTTAGGCACAGTACTTAATGAACTACTCAAATTATTTAGAAATTTATATAACTTTTCAGTGACAAATGTTGTATGTCTTTCACCAGAGATTTGAAAATCATAGAAGTCATATCATCCAAGATTATCCAGGACACTCTCCCATCTTTAGGTGTAGGTATTCCTATAGCGACTGAAGGTGGTAAGGTTCAGTAACCCTCCTGGTTTTCGCCTTTTAGAAGACTGAGTCATTGTCATTTCTGACTCCCTAGATCAACAAAGTCCTACAGTGTTTTCACTGTTGGCTTTATCTGTGTTACCAGAAATACAGAAAAGATTTTTCAATATGACAGTTGTAGCAAGGAGGAAGTAGGCAGAGAGCACGTGATGGATTATCTGCTGGACATGGATGTTGTGAAGTGAGGTTGTGAAGGGCAGTGTTTTAAATTTAGTGGACACATTTTTGATTCCAGCTTCTAATCAGATATACTTTTTTAAAGGAGACCTTATTTCACAAATGCCTAGAGGCTACTAGTAAAACACAGTATGCCTGACTTCACAATTTCTGACCCAAAGGACTCATTCATCACTTGACAGCAGCAGTAAAACAAATAGCCAACCCAGCTTTAGGAGAAAATTGATATAGCGTATTTTGCAGCAGAACATTAGCAACAACATTTGTTATCTTTTTTTGTTGAGCAGTGGGAGAGTTTTGAAATTGCTGTCTATATTGCTAGTGATATTACTTGACTTGCAGTAATAATTACACTCCATTTGAGAAGTTATAATTGTAAAATGCAGCAAATGACATTGCAGAATTCAAAAAATGATCAATTACATTTTTGTTTTGGAGAAAACAACAGAAATTGTTATAACATTTTACTTACTTTTTAAAAAGCCTAAAAAAAGAAAACTAATGCAACTACCACATTTAAGGATTCTTGCAATATATTACATTTTTCGTATTAGTTTAGATACTCATTAGGCCTTTTAAGATCCAAAAATTAAATATTCTAATTAATTAGTATTATTATTATTATACAGTATTTATAAAGCGCCAATGGTTCGCTCAGCGCTGTACATTACAAAATTAATGAAAAAGTGTAAGGGTACATGCATGCTGGATGATAAAATCAACTGTTCTGGATGCCTATTTTGTGGCAGCAAGAAAACATGATGCAGGTCAAGCACTTGGGCTTTTATTCATTTAATTGGCCAGAAAAACATGCACGTTTAGCTGTGTTTACATGCGTTTACATGTGTTTTTGCAACATTTGGCGTTTTTCTGGCAAAACACTTCTACCCTTATCGTGAGTCTTCTGTTTTCAGGAAAGGAGCGTTTTACTGCCTATTAACGCTACTGCTCCTAAACTCTGGTAAAAGCCTTTATGTGCATGGACTTTGAAAAAAACCACCAAAAGTTCCAAAAATGTGAGTTTAGAAGCAGTAGCGTGCATGAGGCCTAACGCTGACCATACATGGAAGGCAAATCGATTCCTGCCGGCAGAACACAATAGTGATGTGGGAGGGATTCCCCCATCAACGCTGACTGTGTTGATGGGGGCATTGAGCAAATTTCTTTCCTTCCACCTGTGGTGAAAGGGAGGAAAATTGCATAGTCTATGGCTTGACTAACACTTGGTACACAGCAACCTGTAACCTCCCAGTAAATAGTAATTATTCCCCAAAATTAAATACAGCAGTCTCTGCTGGTGATAGGCCCAGCAACACAGCATCTCACAGAAGAGTTTGTCAAGTTGCTGAAAGTTGCTGTCAACTTGCTGAAAGTTAAACTTCAAGAAATAGGCTGCTCACATGCTTATGTAGATGAGCTATTACCTATCTTTTATGGCCACATTAAAGTGGAGTTCCAGTGAAAATAAAAAAAAATAAGTCAGCAGCTATGAAAACTCCCGGCGCCGGCATCTTCAGTGTGGGTACCTGGCTGTGACAGCTTGCGGCTTCACAGCCGGGTGCTCACTGTGCATGCGCGAGTAGTACTGTGGTTTGTGAATGGTCCCGTAGTCATCTAGGACCTGTCATGTGTCCCAGAAGATTATGAGGAGGGAGGGGGGAGGACAACTTCCGCTTCCAATTGCCCAGGTACCTGTCAATTTCACGGTACTCGATCCCCCCCCCCCTGCTCCCCAAAGATGCCAGTCCTTAACGAAGAGCAGGGGACCAGTCCTTAAAGGGGACTTCCCCTTTTGGGTGGAGCTCAACTTTAAAAATCTTTTAAGCCTCACTGGATGTTTTAAAAATGCTGCTCCTCTTGGCAACAGCATTTTGGCAGAAAAAACGGTTGATGCTTGTAAAAGTGTCTAATGCTTTTACAAGCGTTTAGGCGTGTTAACAGGCATCAAGCCTTTGGGTATTAATTCATTATTTTGGCCATTGAAATGAATTACTGATCAAGCACTAAATGTACCTAGCATTAACATGGGTTTAGGTGCATTTAAACATGTTTACACACATTTACATGCGTTAAGTGTTTGTTTCCTGCCGAAACACTGCTGTTGCTGGACGCCCTGGCATTGGGTTTTTTTGCAGCTGCTAAAAACCCCTGCCACTAAAAGCTTCTAAAAGTCTATGTGTGCATGGACACATAGGATAACATAGAGGGGCGTTTGGAAGCTGTTGAAAAAAAAATGCCTGACACCCCTAAAAGTGCCTGCAAAAATGCCCTGTGTGCATGAGGCCTTATAGAAAGGAAGAGAGACATGCATGCCTGACCATAGTAAAAAATAAATTTAATTTAGTGATGGGGACAGTGAGATTCAGAACCCACATATACAAATGTATCTTTGAATTTTTACAAGTCACAGTCAATTGTTTTTCATTGGTGGTGTGGCTATGTCTCAATTGCAAGCAACTTACTGTAGTTCTTTTTTTGTAAATGTGCAATTAGGACAGCTAGGTGGGTTTCATATCAGCTAAGTGGATCTTCCATTACTCTCTCTCACCTCTGCACCAGCTGCTGGTGCATGAACAGCAGAGGCTTTTGGCTCCCATGAGGTCTAGCTCTGCACACAGTCGGTCAGGTCTGCAACTATAGTTTGTGTAGTGATTTACTTTTTTGATGGAGAGTGAACTTGGTGTAATCAGATAAAAAAATACACTTATCCTTAATGTTCTCTGTTTCTATCCACATAAGATGTGCTGCCTTTTCTGGTGGTAGGGACTGGTGTTTTTATTCTACTCTCCATTGATCTTTGACGATTTCCCAACTGGCCTTGTTCCGTTATTGTCATAATGCTAGTTCTTAAGACTAAAGGACCTTCTATGGTCTCAGTTGATTGACATACCTAGTAGCCAATAGGCAGTGCCTACTTCACCGGAAAGAGATGTAGGCATTGCAAAAAGGACCTTCCCACACTGCAGAGCAGAAGAAGGAAGAGTTGGACTCTGGTTGTTAAAGGACTGAGGTTTCAGGTTAGTATTTAGGATTAGAGATGAGCGAATCGAAGCATCCGAAGTGGAATTCGAGTCGAATATCGGAAAAATTTCGATTCGTGCCGAATCCGAAAAACAGCCTAATTCGGACGCGCGAATCGAAATTTTTCCGAAAATGGCGGCTGACATGTGCGGCGACGGAGCGGGGATGTCGGGGAAGGCGCGCAGACAAGGCGCGCTGCCCCATAATGCATTCCTCAACGACATGTGATCGCATCAGCCAATCAGCAGCCAGCCAGCCAGCACTGTGTAATGGTCGAGGTATATATAGCGGCCATTTTGGAAATCTTCATTTGCCTGCAGTCATTGAACAGAGGCAGACCGCTCTGTACTAGGGACAGGGACAGAGTTAGGGCCACAGAAACGAGAATTGGGGACAGAGAGAAGTTACTTAGGGACAGAGAACCATTACTCAGGGACACAGACTTGTTAATGAGGGCCACAGAATCGTTATTTAGGGACAAAGAAACGCTAGTTAGGGCCACAGAATTCATACTCAGGGACAGACAGAATTGTTACTCAGTGCCAGAGAATTGTTACTTAGGGCCACAGAAACGTTATTAGGGCCACAGAATTTTTACTCAGGGACAGACAGAATTGTTACTGAGTGCCAGAGAATTGTTACTCAGGGACAGACAGAATTGTTACTGAGTGCCAGAGAATTCTTAGGGCCACAGAATTCATTCTCAGGGACAGACAGAATTGTTACTCAGGGACAGACAGAATTGTTACTGAGTGCCAGAGAATTGTTACTCAGGGACAGACAGAATTGTTACTGAGTGCCAGAGAATTGTTACTCAGGGACAGACAGAATTGTTACTGAGTGCCAGAGAATTGTTACTCAGGGACAGACAGAATTGTTACTGAGTGCCAGAGAATTGTTACTCAGGGACAGACAGAATTGTTACTGAGTGCCAGAGAATTGTTACTCGCACAGACACAAAATTGTTACTTGCACAGACACAGAATTGTTACTCGCACAGACACAGAATTGTTACTCAGGGCCACAGAATTCATACTCAGGGATAGACAGAATTGTTACTGAGTGCCAGAGAATTGTTACTCAGGGACAGACAGAATTGTTACTGAGTGCCAGAGAATTGTTACTCAGGGACAGACAGAATTGTTACTGAGTGCCAGAGAATTGTTACTCGCACAGACACAAAATTGTTACTTGCACAGACACAGAATTGTTACTCGCACAGACACAGAATTGTTACTCAGGGCCACAGAATTCATACTCAGGGACAGACAGAATTGTTACTGAGTGCCAGAGAATTGTTACTCAGGGACAGACAGAATTGTTACTGAGTGCCAGAGAATTGTTACTCAGGGACAGACAGAATTGTTACTGAGTGCCAGAGAATTGTTACTCGCACAGACACAAAATTGTTACTTGCACAGACACAGAATTGTTACTCGCACAGACACAGAATTGTTACTCAGGGCCACAGAATTCATACTCAGGGACAGACAGAATTGTTACTGAGTGCCAGAGAATTGTTACTCAGGGACAGACAGAATTGTTACTGAGTGCCAGAGAATTGTTACTCAGGGACAGACAGAATTGTTACTGAGTGCCAGAGAATTGTTACTCAGGGACAGACAGAATTGTTACTGAGTGCCAGAGAATTGTTACTCAGGGACAGACAGAATTGTTACTGAGTGCCAGAGAATTGTTACTCGCACAGACACAAAATTGTTACTTGCACAGACACAGAATTGTTACTCGCACAGACACAGAATTGTTACTCAGGGCCACAGAATTCATACTCAGGGACAGACAGAATTGTTACTGAGTGCCAGAGAATTGTTACTCAGGGACAGACAGAATTGTTACTGAGTGCCAGAGAATTGTTACTCAGGGACAGACAGAATTGTTACTGAGTGCCAGAGATTTGTTACTCGCACAGACACAAAATTGTTACTTGCACAGACACAGAATTGTTACTCGCACAGACACAGAATTGTTACTCAGGGCCACAGAATTCATACTCAGGGACAGACAGAATTGTTACTGAGTGCCAGAGAATTGTTACTCAGGGACAGACAGAATTGTTACTGAGTGCCAGAGAATTGTTACTCAGGGACAGACAGAATTGTTACTGAGTGCCAGAGAATTGTTACTCAGGGACAGACAGAATTGTTACTGAGTGCCAGAGAATTGTTACTCAGGGACAGACAGAATTGTTACTGAGTGCCAGAGAATTGTTACTCGCACAGACACAAAATTGTTACTTGCACAGACACAGAATTGTTACTCGCACAGACACAGAATTGTTACTCAGGGCCACAGAATTCATACTCAGGGACAGACAGAATTGTTACTGAGTGCCAGAGAATTGTTACTCAGGGACAGACAGAATTGTTACTGAGTGCCAGAGAATTGTTACTCAGGGACAGACAGAATTGTTACTGAGTGCCAGAGAATTGTTACTCGCACAGACACAAAATTGTTACTTGCACAGACACAGAATTGTTACTCGCACAGACACAGAATTGTTACTCAGGGCCACAGAATTCATACTCAGGGATAGACAGAATTGTTACTGAGTGCCAGAGAATTGTTACTCAGGGACAGACAGAATTGTTACTGAGTGCCAGAGAATTGTTACTCAGGGACAGACAGAATTGTTACTGAGTGCCAGAGAATTGTTACTCGCACAGACACAAAATTGTTACTTGCACAGACACAGAATTGTTACTCGCACAGACACAGAATTGTTACTCAGGGCCACAGAATTCATACTCAGGGACAGACAGAATTGTTACTGAGTGCCAGAGAATTGTTACTCAGGGACAGACAGAATTGTTACTGAGTGCCAGAGAATTGTTACTCGCACAGACACAAAATTGTTACTTGCACAGACACAGAATTGTTACTCGCACAGACACAGAATTGTTACTCAGGGCCACAGAATTCATACTCAGGGACAGACAGAATTGTTACTGAGTGCCAGAGAATTGTTACTCAGGGACAGACAGAATTGTTACTGAGTGCCAGAGAATTGTTACTCAGGGACAGACAGAATTGTTACTGAGTGCCAGAGATTTGTTACTCGCACAGACACAAAATTGTTACTTGCACAGACACAGAATTGTTACTCGCACAGACACAGAATTGTTACTCAGGGCCACAGAATTCATACTCAGGGACAGACAGAATTGTTACTGAGTGCCAGAGAATTGTTACTCAGGGACAGACAGAATTGTTACTGAGTGCCAGAGAATTGTTACTCAGGGACAGACAGAATTGTTACTGAGTGCCAGAGATTTGTTATTCGCACAGACACAAAATTGTTACTTGCACAGACACAGAATTGTTACTCGCACAGACACAGAATTGTTACTCAGGGCCACAGAATTCATACTCAGGGACAGACAGAATTGTTACTGAGTGCCAGAGAATTGTTACTCAGGGACAGACAGAATTGTTACTGAGTGCCAGAGAATTGTTACTCGCACAGACACAAAATTGTTACTTGCACAGACACAGAATTGTTACTCGCACAGACACAGAATTGTTACTCAGGGCCACAGAATTCATACTCAGGGACAGACAGAATTGTTACTGAGTGCCAGAGAATTGTTACTCAGGGACAGACAGAATTGTTACTGAGTGCCAGAGAATTGTTACTCAGGGACAGACAGAATTGTTACTGAGTGCCAGAGATTTGTTACTCGCACAGACACAAAATTGTTACTTGCACAGACACAGAATTGTTACTCGCACAGACACAGAATTGTTACTCAGGGCCACAGAATTCATACTCAGGGACAGACAGAATTGTTACTGAGTGCCAGAGAATTGTTACTCAGGGACACCTAATCGTTGAATTAAATAGTATGTCAGACAACATGCAGAGGAGTGGCAGAGGAGGCAATGTTTTAGGAGCGAGCAGACGTGGCAGCAGAGGAAGGGGTCGAGGCAGCAGTATTCGCAGCCAGAGGCCAGTGCTCCCGGTGTCATCCAGCGGTCGTGTCTCCACCGACAACCCTGCCGTCATTGATTGGTTGGCTCGGTCGTCTTCCTCTTCCCAGGTCACCTCTGACACCTACAGCCAACGGTCGGTGGGTACGTCAGACACAACCGTTAGTTGGCATGGCCCGGGACCAAGCCCACTGAAATCACGTGTCCTCTACCTGCCCCTGTCCTTTGCTGTTCCCTCACCAAGCGAAGTATCGCATGCTGTGGGCTCAGCCCCACTGTACAGTGAGGAAGAGCTAACAGAGGGCGGTCAGGAACGGGGGGAGACATCGGCCTTTTCAGCAGCCAAGCGAACAAGTACTGGCGAGGAGAGTGGCTCGGTAGCCGGTCTAGAGACAGGTCTGTCTCCTGACCCAGACGCAGCCGAGGGGGCTAGTAGTGAGGCGGAGACCCTACTTGATGATGAGGAGGTTGATCGCACTTGGCAGCCTCGTCGTCATCAGGCAATTTCTTCCGCATCATCAGGAGAAGAGGGTGGCAGCTTGGCAGCGAGCAAAACAGTCGGTGGGTTGCCCAGGAGACAGCAGCAGGGTCGCATCAGTGTCAGTGGAGCCAAACGTCCACGGAGTAGAGCACCAGCTCCACTGCAGCCTACCACCACGGCCAGTAGTGGTGCCGTTGCGCACGGAGGAAGTAGCAGTCAGCCAGTGAAGAGTAGCGGGGGCAAAGTTTCCTACTCGGTGGTGTGGCAATTTTTCCTCAAGCCGCCCGAGGAAGTAAACGTAGCCGTATGTCGACTATGTGGCCAGAAATGCAAGCGTGGCCAGGGGGCCCATGTTGGGACTACAGCGTTGCGTCAGCATATGCAGCGTCACCATTCGGTGGCCTGGGAAAACCGTGATAAACATACGGCGGTTCTGCCTGCCCCAGCCCCCGCTCCATCACCCGCTCCGTTACTTGCTCCGTCACCCGACGTCGTCAATCGCC
This sequence comes from Staurois parvus, assembly GCF_062004578.1. Classification (NCBI taxonomy): domain Eukaryota; kingdom Metazoa; phylum Chordata; class Amphibia; order Anura; family Ranidae; genus Staurois; species Staurois parvus. The sequence continues at coordinate 7,281,313 of NW_028318510.1, forward strand.
CTCTATCAGCCAGTCAAGGCTCCAACACCTCTGCTGAGGGGAGTTGTCGCTCATTGGCATCTTCCGCTCGTTCAGATGCTCCTTCTCCTGCTACTCCTCTTCTCGGATTCCGTCAACAGTCTTTCTTGGAATCCGTATCCAAGAGACAACAGTTTGCGAGCACGCACCCGACGGTGCAAAAGCTGAACGTCCTCCTGTCCAAGTTGCTGGTGCTGCAGTCCCTCCCTTTCCAACTGGTGGACTCAGCACCTTTCCGAGAAATGATGGCTTGTGCCGCGCCGCGGTGGAGAGTGCCAAGCCGTCATTTCTTTGCCCAAAAGGCAGTGCCAGCCCTGCATTCACATGTAGAAGAGATGGTGGGCCAGTCTTTGAGCATGTCGGTCTCTGCCAAAGTGCACGGCAGCGCCGACGTGTGGAGCTGTAACTACGGTCAGGGACAGTACATGTCATTTACGGCCCACTGGGTGAACGTGGTGCCGGCACAGCCGCACCAGCAACTTGGACAGGTCACGACGCTTTTGCCTCCACGTTTGCACGTCCTTGGTCCAGCAAGCATGTCCGCCTCTACCACCTCTTTTTCCGCCGTGTCCTCAGCCGCCACCCCCGTGCCAAGTCCCATTACCCGACCGGCATATCACATGTGCAGGGCGCAACGGTGTCACGCTGTGCTGCACCTGGTATGCCTTGGCGAACGTAGTCACACAGGGGAGGAACTGCTGAGTGTAATGAACAGAGAAATCGACAGATGGCTGTCTCCGCGCAAACTAAAAATCGGAACCATGTTGACTGACAACGGAAAGAACATGGTGTCTGCTCTGCGTCAAGGAAGGTTGTGCCATGCGCCATGCATGGCTCACGTGTTCAATCTGGTTGTCAAGCGGTTCCTAAAATCCACCATCCCACTGCAAGACATCCTTAAAATGTCACGTAAACTGTGCATGCATTTCAGCCATTCCTACACCGCAAAGAACACCCTCATTGAGCTGCAGCGTCAGAACGGAATTCCACAGCATCGCCTGATCTGCGACGTTGCAACAAGGTGGAATTCAACCCTACACATGTTAGACCGCCTTTACGAGCAGCGAAAGGCCATCACCGATTTCCTGATGTTACAAGCGGATAAAGGTACTCCCCTGTGTAACTTAGATGTCAGCCATTGGCAGCTCATGCGTGACACCTGCCGCTTGCTCAGGCCCTTTGAGGAGGCCACGCTATTCGTGAGTCGGCAGGACTATGGGATGAACGACGTCATTCCTCTGTTGCACGTCCTGGAACAAATGCTGTTAACAATGGCTGGTCAGGGTGCGGTAGACGTGGCGCACAGATGTCAACGCCACATGACCCCTGTGGGGGCAGGACAGGAAGAAGAGGAGGAGGTAGAGGAGGACATTTGTGCTCAGGAATTATTGAGTGAAATGGGTGGTTTTTCCACTCAGCGGACAGGAGTGGAGGAGCAGGAGCATCTGGTAGAGGAGGAGGAGGAGGAGACAGAGGACCCAGACGCACCGTGGCAGTATGCTGTGGAGATGGAGGCAGGGAGTCCCTCGCATTCCTTGGCACAAATGGCCCATAGCATGCTCGGTTGCTTGCGTAGCGACAGCCGAATAATAACCATCAGACAGAGGGATGACTTTTGGCTGTCCACCTTGTTGGACCCTCGCTACCGGTCCAAAATGGTGGCCTTTTTCACACCTGCTGAGAGGGAGGCCAAAATTACGTACTATAAAAACCACCTATGTAGTCAGTTGGTCTCTGCCTTTGTGCGCCAACGTCCATCCTCAGACACTGTGGGCCCTGTGCGCTCGCGTTCCGCTGGCATGGCAGCAGGGGAGGGGTGGGGTGGTAGGAGCAGTGGCAGCTCCACCAGCAGCGGCTGCCTCAGTCTGCAGTCGATGATGAGTAGCTTTCTTCACCAGCGCAGTGAGGAAACTACTAACCAGCCGCAGCAGCAGCAGCAGCATCAGGTGGACCTGGAGCAGGAGCTCAAACAACAGGCTTGGGCCTACTTGGACAGCACCCTGCCAACCGAGGTAGACAATCCCCTTGACTACTGGGCAACGAAACTTGACCTTTGGCCCCAACTAGCTGAATTTGCCCTTGAAAGGCTGTCATGCCCGGCCAGTAGCGTGGCATCGGAGCGCGTGTTTAGTGCGGCAGGAGGTATTGTAACTCCGCGGAGGACACGACTGTCCACCCAAAGTGTGGAGAGACTCACGTTTGTGAAAATGAATCAGGCGTGGATTAGTCTGGATTTCAAACCACCAGTTCCTGACACAACTGACTAAATCCGCCATGAATCATGCCTCAAACATGTGCCACTTTCAGGTCTCCTCACACTGCTGGTGTGTTTAATTTTTTGACATAGGGTGCTGGCAGATTACGGGCCTCCTATAGCTGCTGCCAGGCCCCTAATCTGCCATAGGCCCCTATATACCGCCTCCTCATGCTGCTGCCAAGTCCAGAGTCTGTCATGGGTCCCTGTATGGCCTCCCATTGCTGCTGTCTCCATCGCCACACTCTGCTGCCATGTGCCACTTTCAGGTCTCTTCACACTGCTGGTGTGTTAAATTTTTTGACATAGGGTGCAGGCAGATTACGGGCCTCACATAGCTGCTGCCAGGCCCCTAATCTGCCATGGGCCCCTATATACCGCCTCCTCATGCTGCTGCCAAGTCTAGAGTCTGTCATGGGTCCCTGTACGGCCTCCCATTGCTGCTGTCTCCATCGCCACACTCTGCTGCCATGTGCCACTTTCAGGTCTCCTCACACTGCTGGTGTGTAGAATTTTTTGACATAGGGTGCTGGCAGATTATGGGCCTCCTATAGCTGCTGCCAGGCCCCTAATCTGCCATAGGCCCCTATATACCGCCTCCTCATGCTGCTGCCAGGTCCAGAGTCTCTCATGGGTCCCTGTACGGCCTCCCATTGCTGCTGTCTCCATCGCCACACTCTGCCATGTGCCACTTTCAGGTCTCCTCACACACTGCTGGTGTGTAGAATTTTTTGACATAGGGTGCTGGCAGATTATGGGCCTCACATAGCTGCTGCCAGGCCCCTAATCTGCCATGGGCCCCTATATACCGCCTCCTCATGCTGCTGCCAAGTCCAGAGTCTGTCATGGGTCCCTGTATGGCCTCCCATTGCTGCTGTCTCCATCGCCACACTCTGCTGCCATGTGCCACTTTCAGGTCTCTTCACACTGCTGGTGTGTTAAATTTTTTGACATAGGGTGCAGGCAGATTACGGGCCTCACATAGCTGCTGCCAGGCCCCTAATCTGCCATGGGCCCCTATATACCGCCTCCTCATGCTGCTGCCAAGTCCAGAGTCTCTCATGGGTCCCTGTACGGCCTCCCATTGCTGCTGTCTCCATCGCCACACTCTGCTGCCATGTGCCACTTTCAGGTCTCTTCACACTGCTGGTGTGTTAAATTTTTTGACATAAGGTGCAGGCAGATTACGGGCCTCACATAGCTGCTGCCAGGCCCCTAATCTGCCATGGGCCCCTATATACCGCCTCCTCATGCTGCTGCCAAGTCCAGAGTCTGTCATGGGTCCCTGTATGGCCTCCCATTGCTGCTGTCTCCATCGCCACACTCTGCTGCCATGTGCCACTTTCAGGTCTCTTCACACTGCTGGTGTGTTAAATTTTTTGACATAGGGTGCAGGCAGATTACGGGCCTCACATAGCTGCTGCCAGGCCCCTAATCTGCCATGGGCCCCTATATACCGCCTCCTCATGCTGCTGCCAAGTCCAGAGTCTCTCATGGGTCCCTGTACGGCCTCCCATTGCTGCTGTCTCCATCGCCACACTCTGCTGCCATGTGCCACTTTCAGGTCTCTTCACACTGCTGGTGTGTTAAATTTTTTGACATAGGGTGCAGGCAGATTACGGGCCTCACATAGCTGCTGCCAGGCCCCTAATCTGCCATGGGCCCCTATATACCGCCTCCTCATGCTGCTGCCAAGTCCAGAGTCTGTCATGGGTCCCTGTATGGCCTCCCATTGCTGCTGTCTCCATCGCCACACTCTGCTGCCATGTGCCACTTTCAGGTCTCTTCACACTGCTGGTGTGTTAAATTTTTTGACATAGGGTGCAGGCAGATTACGGGCCTCACATAGCTGCTGCCAGGCCCCTAATCTGCCATGGGCCCCTATATACCGCCTCCTCATGCTGCTGCCAAGTCTAGAGTCTGTCATGGGTCCCTGTACGGCCTCCCATTGCTGCTGTCTCCATCGCCACACTCTGCTGCCATGTGCCACTTTCAGGTCTCCTCACACTGCTGGTGTGTAGAATTTTTTGACATAGGGTGCTGGCAGATTATGGGCCTCCTATAGCTGCTGCCAGGCCCCTAATCTGCCATAGGCCCCTATATACCGCCTCCTCATGCTGCTGCCAGGTCCAGAGTCTCTCATGGGTCCCTGTACGGCCTCCCATTGCTGCTGTCTCCATCGCCACACTCTGCCATGTGCCACTTTCAGGTCTCCTCACACACTGCTGGTGTGTAGAATTTTTTGACATAGGGTGCTGGCAGATTATGGGCCTCCTATAGCTGCTGCCAGGCCCCTAATCTGCCATAGGCCCCTATATACCGCTTCCTCATGCTGCTGCCAGGTCCAGAGTCTCTCATGGGTCCCTGTACGGCCTCCCATTGCTGCTGTCTCCATCGCCACACTCTGCCATGTGCCACTTTCAGGTCTCCTCACACACTGCTGGTGTGTTACATTTTTTGACATAGGGTGCAGGCAGATTACGGGCCTCACATAGCTGCTGCCAGGCCCCTAATCTGCCATGGGCCCCTATATACCGCCTCCTCATGCTGCTGCCAAGTCCAGAGTCTGTCATGGGTCCCTGTATGGCCTCCCATTGCTGCTGTCTCCATCGCCACACTCTGCTGCCATGTGCCACTTTCAGGTCTCTTCACACTGCTGGTGTGTTAAATTTTTTGACATAGGGTGCAGGCAGATTACGGGCCTCACATAGCTGCTGCCAGGCCCCTAATCTGCCATGGGCCCCTATATACCGCCTCCTCATGCTGCTGCCAAGTCCAGAGTCTCTCATGGGTCCCTGTACGGCCTCCCATTGCTGCTGTCTCCATCGCCACACTCTGCTGCCATGTGCCACTTTCAGGTCTCTTCACACTGCTGGTGTGTTAAATTTTTTGACATAGGGTGCAGGCAGATTACGGGCCTCACATAGCTGCTGCCAGGCCCCTAATCTGCCATGGGCCCCTATATACCGCCTCCTCATGCTGCTGCCAAGTCCAGAGTCTGTCATGGGTCCCTGTATGGCCTCCCATTGCTGCTGTCTCCATCGCCACACTCTGCTGCCATGTGCCACTTTCAGGTCTCTTCACACTGCTGGTGTGTTAAATTTTTTGACATAGGGTGCAGGCAGATTACGGGCCTCACATAGCTGCTGCCAGGCCCCTAATCTGCCATGGGCCCCTATATACCGCCTCCTCATGCTGCTGCCAAGTCTAGAGTCTGTCATGGGTCCCTGTACGGCCTCCCATTGCTGCTGTCTCCATCGCCACACTCTGCTGCCATGTGCCACTTTCAGGTCTCCTCACACTGCTGGTGTGTAGAATTTTTTGACATAGGGTGCTGGCAGATTATGGGCCTCCTATAGCTGCTGCCAGGCCCCTAATCTGCCATAGGCCCCTATATACCGCCTCCTCATGCTGCTGCCAGGTCCAGAGTCTCTCATGGGTCCCTGTACGGCCTCCCATTGCTGCTGTCTCCATCGCCACACTCTGCCATGTGCCACTTTCAGGTCTCCTCACACACTGCTGGTGTGTAGAATTTTTTGACATAGGGTGCTGGCAGATTATGGGCCTCCTATAGCTGCTGCCAGGCCCCTAATCTGCCATAGGCCCCTATATACCGCTTCCTCATGCTGCTGCCAGGTCCAGAGTCTCTCATGGGTCCCTGTACGGCCTCCCATTGCTGCTGTCTCCATCGCCACACTCTGCCATGTGCCACTTTCAGGTCTCCTCACACACTGCTGGTGTGTTACATTTTTTGACATAGGGTGCAGGCAGATTACGGGCCTCACATAGCTGCTGCCAGGCCCCTAATCTGCCATGGGCCCCTATATACCGCCTCCTCATGCTGCTGCCAAGTCCAGAGTCTGTCATGGGTCCCTGTATGGCCTCCCATTGCTGCTGTCTCCATCGCCACACTCTGCTGCCATGTGCCACTTTCAGGTCTCTTCACACTGCTGGTGTGTTAAATTTTTTGACATAGGGTGCAGGCAGATTACGGGCCTCACATAGCTGCTGCCAGGCCCCTAATCTGCCATGGGCCCCTATATACCGCCTCCTCATGCTGCTGCCAAGTCTAGAGTCTGTCATGGGTCCCTGTACGGCCTCCCATTGCTGCTGTCTCCATCGCCACACTCTGCTGCCATGTGCCACTTTCAGGTCTCCTCACACTGCTGGTGTGTAGAATTTTTTGACATAGGGTGCTGGCAGATTATGGGCCTCCTATAGCTGCTGCCAGGCCCCTAATCTGCCATAGGCCCCTATATACCGCCTCCTCATGCTGCTGCCAGGTCCAGAGTCTCTCATGGGTCCCTGTACGGCCTCCCATTGCTGCTGTCTCCATCGCCACACTCTGCCATGTGCCACTTTCAGGTCTCCTCACACACTGCTGGTGTGTAGAATTTTTTGACATAGGGTGCTGGCAGATTATGGGCCTCCTATAGCTGCTGCCAGGCCCCTAATCTGCCATAGGCCCCTATATACCGCTTCCTCATGCTGCTGCCAGGTCCAGAGTCTCTCATGGGTCCCTGTACGGCCTCCCATTGCTGCTGTCTCCATCGCCACACTCTGCCATGTGCCACTTTCAGGTCTCCTCACACACTGCTGGTGTGTTACATTTTTTGACATAGGGTGCAGGCAGATTACGGGCCTCACATAGCTGCTGCCAGGCCCCTAATCTGCCATGGGCCCCTATATACCGCCTCCTCATGCTGCTGCCAAGTCCAGAGTCTGTCATGGGTCCCTGTATGGCCTCCCATTGCTGCTGTCTCCATCGCCACACTCTGCTGCCATGTGCCACTTTCAGGTCTCTTCACACTGCTGGTGTGTTAAATTTTTTGACATAGGGTGCAGGCAGATTACGGGCCTCACATAGCTGCTGCCAGGCCCCTAATCTGCCATGGGCCCCTATATACCGCCTCCTCATGCTGCTGCCAAGTCTAGAGTCTGTCATGGGTCCCTGTACGGCCTCCCATTGCTGCTGTCTCCATCGCCACACTCTGCTGCCATGTGCCACTTTCAGGTCTCCTCACACTGCTGGTGTGTAGAATTTTTTGACATAGGGTGCTGGCAGATTATGGGCCTCCTATAGCTGCTGCCAGGCCCCTAATCTGCCATAGGCCCCTATATACCGCCTCCTCATGCTGCTGCCAGGTCCAGAGTCTCTCATGGGTCCCTGTACGGCCTCCCATTGCTGCTGTCTCCATCGCCACACTCTGCCATGTGCCACTTTCAGGTCTCCTCACACACTGCTGGTGTGTAGAATTTTTTGACATAGGGTGCTGGCAGATTATGGGCCTCCTATAGCTGCTGCCAGGCCCCTAATCTGCCATAGGCCCCTATATACCGCTTCCTCATGCTGCTGCCAGGTCCAGAGTCTCTCATGGGTCCCTGTACGGCCTCCCATTGCTGCTGTCTCCATCGCCACACTCTGCCATGTGCCACTTTCAGGTCTCCTCACACACTGCTGGTGTGTTACATTTTTTGACATAGGGTGCAGGCAGATTACGGGCCTCACATAGCTGCTGCCAGGCCCCTAATCTGCCATGGGCCCCTATATACCGCCTCCTCATGCTGCTGCCAAGTCCAGAGTCTGTCATGGGTCCCTGTATGGCCTCCCATTGCTGCTGTCTCCATCGCCACACTCTGCTGCCATGTGCCACTTTCAGGTCTCTTCACACTGCTGGTGTGTTAAATTTTTTGACATAGGGTGCAGGCAGATTACGGGCCTCACATAGCTGCTGCCAGGCCCCTAATCTGCCATGGGCCCCTATATACCGCCTCCTCATGCTGCTGCCAAGTCCAGAGTCTCTCATGGGTCCCTGTACGGCCTCCCATTGCTGCTGTCTCCATCGCCACACTCTGCTGCCATGTGCCACTTTCAGGTCTCTTCACACTGCTGGTGTGTTAAATTTTTTGACATAGGGTGCAGGCAGATTACGGGCCTCACATAGCTGCTGCCAGGCCCCTAATCTGCCATGGGCCCCTATATACCGCCTCCTCATGCTGCTGCCAAGTCCAGAGTCTGTCATGGGTCCCTGTATGGCCTCCCATTGCTGCTGTCTCCATCGCCACACTCTGCTGCCATGTGCCACTTTCAGGTCTCTTCACACTGCTGGTGTGTTAAATTTTTTGACATAGGGTGCAGGCAGATTACGGGCCTCACATAGCTGCTGCCAGGCCCCTAATCTGCCATGGGCCCCTATATACCGCCTCCTCATGCTGCTGCCAAGTCTAGAGTCTGTCATGGGTCCCTGTACGGCCTCCCATTGCTGCTGTCTCCATCGCCACACTCTGCTGCCATGTGCCACTTTCAGGTCTCCTCACACTGCTGGTGTGTAGAATTTTTTGACATAGGGTGCTGGCAGATTATGGGCCTCCTATAGCTGCTGCCAGGCCCCTAATCTGCCATAGGCCCCTATATA